>NC_056728.1:548770487-548772987 GCF_019279795.1 Protopterus annectens
CATAACTAAAGAAAGCCTTGTGATTATCTTTAGTGTCCTGTGCAATTTTTCTCTTGAAGCTGGCCTTTGACGATTTTATGAGTGCCCTTAGTTTTTTGCTAATACTGATCAGAGATGCCTTCCCTTTTTGGGATTTTGCTCTATCATGTAGTAGCTTCCTCCTTCTATTGTATAGTTTGTTTATGGCTGGGGTCCACCAGACAGGTCGTCTGCCTTTGGAGGATTGGGTCTTGGTTTTATTTGGGATTGCATGATCCATGCATTCCTGAAGGTGTTCATAGAATGCATTTATAAAGGATTCTGCGGTCTGGGCCATATTTTCCACAGGCCCGGGGGCTTTGAAGGATTCCACCTCAGTTTTGAGGAGTGTGAAATTTGCTTTAGAAGTTTTTCACTGTGGTTTTCTGGGCAGGGGTGGGGTCGGGATGTGAATATCCAGTGAGATCAGTTTATGGTCTGATCTTACCAGTGAGGATACACTTCTGGTCTGGAGCATAGAGTCCCCATGTTGGTGATGATCAGGTCCAGTATGTTTTCCCCTCTTGTGGGAGTGGTAACAAGTTGTTCCATAGCATTTGAGTTTATGAATTCTAGGAACCTTTGGGCAAGGGTGTTGGAGCTAGAGTAATGCTCCCAATCTATGTTTGGGTAGTTGAAGTCGCCCAATATAATGGTGTTCGGAGAGTCCTTCATATTTTCCAGTGTTCTCAGGAAGGCCGAGTGGGTTTCCTGGGTTTGGGAGGGTGGTCTGTAGCAGGCTATAAACTGGAAGGCAGTTTTACCCACTGTTAGTTGCACATGGATAGTCTCTGATGCTTCGTGCTTTGCCACCAACCTAGAGGTGTGGGTATCTTTGATGAATATCGATACTCCCCCTCCTTTTGTGGTTCGGTCTAAGTTTTGGGGCCGAAAAGCATGGTATGAGGTATAACCTGGTAGTGCTGGGGTGCTCTCGGGAGTCCTGAACCAGGTTTCTGTTATTGCACAGATATCGATGTTCTCCATGCTAAGGAGAGTTTCGAGTGCGTGCATCTTGAGGTTTAGACTTCTAGCATTGAGTAGCATTACTCTTAGTTTCTTATCCCTTGTGATACCTATTGAGGTGGGTTTGTCTTTTGAGCCTTGCCTAAAAAAGGCACTATGGGGGTAGCAAGAGCCTTTGCCAATATCCGAAAGCCCAGGGGTGACAGGTGCAAGCCGTCCCTAGCAAAGCATCGTGGCTTGTCGTGCATATCATCCCAAGCTGACAGGCATTGTATCCCCTTTGAATGACACCAATACTTAAGCCAATTGTTGAAATTGATCATCTTGTCTTCATATTGTGGCATCATTCTTGGTGAGGGTAAGATGCTACTCAAGGTCAGGGTCATACCGGCCTGGGCTACATGCTCAGAGAGCTCCTCTATGTCTCCTTTCATGTAGTCCAGGGAGGTACATCTCAGGTCATTCACACCAGCATGGACAATGACTGAGTCATATTTGTACTTGCCTTGGAGTGACCTGAGTGCTTGTGTTATGTGGCGGATCCTAGCGCCAGACAGGCTGCTCACCGTGACCTTCTCCTTGTTCGGCCTGGTGAGCGGGACGTCAGTGTGCCTGACGATAGAGTCACCTATTACAAGTGTATCAGGTGTGTTGTTAAGCCTTAAGGGCTGTGACTGTTCGGCACACTGGCTTTGTGAGATATGTGTTGCACGTGTTTTGTTTTGGGGTAGCGGTTGCTTGGGAGTCTGCTTTGGAGGTCTCTGCTGCTTAGGCAGATCTTTATTTAGAGCCTCTGAGTATGTTTTTGTGTGATTATGTGTTTGGTTTGCTGTCGTAGTAGGTCTATGTGAGACTGGAATTGTAGTGAGTGTGGTTTCCTTCTCCTCCTGACTGGTTATGCCAGTACTGAGTTGAGAGCTTAGCCTCCAGTTTGGCTATATGGTTGCATCTCTCACATGTGTTGAAATTTGTTGGGAGGAGGAGAGGGTTGTCTGTGTACATGAGGCAGTTGTAACATTGCCTCAAGATTCCCATATTCACCAGCTGGACCGGAGAGGAGATTAACAACTGACCTTTGGACATGCTAGAATAATATTGGGAATTCCTTTATAATTGAAAACAAGGGCCAATGGGGAGCGAGGGTGTAGTGCTTTTAATTTTTAGTGCCGACTTATAATTGCTTTAGTGAGCAAGTGCCAGGTAACAAGTGCAATGTGTTACAGGTAACTTAAATGCAAAAACGACAAACAGTAACTTTCTTTCAAGCAAAGCAAGGAAATAAGTACAGTAAGCAATGCAGATATCACTAGGGATCCACAGAAGTGCTGCAAAGCCGCATTTTAGGTGGAATTAGCATTCCAGGGAAATAACAAGCATACAAACAAAGCTAGATTCAGCAGGCCTGGATCTAGTCTATGCTACAGCAAACAAGGTGTACCAATTTCAGTAAGATACAGTTCAAATATTCAGGCATTATAAACCTCTAACCAGAAATTCCCAGCTCAGAAGGGCAGAG
>NC_056728.1:548777987-548780487 GCF_019279795.1 Protopterus annectens
GAGGAGACTATGTGCCTGAGTGGGGGGGTCCGATTGATCTTTGTGTATTTTTGGGATTCCAAATAGTTTACCAAGTTCTGGGGAATCCACCTGCATGAATTCAAACTCTTCTCCTGAAATGGCGTAATTTCTAACTAATTCCATCAGTGTGCTGTCTATCCTTTTGAAACTCTTTAACACTTCACTTTTGCTGACTTTGCGATAGTTGAGTTTGTCTGCAAGTATAGTCAGCATTTTGTGGTTGTAGGTTGTGGTATCCATGACCACGATTCCCGCCCCTTTGTCTGCTTTAAGCATGGTGACATTGTGGTTGGCTTTAAGGGATTGTAATGCTGCCTTTTCTAGTTTGCTAAGGTTATTTTTGAATCTAGTGAGTTTGTGGTTCAGTAATGTCCTGATTTCGTTCTCGCACACTTTGCTGAAAATCTATATGTAGTTGCTGAGGGGGTTAAACGTACTTTTCCTTTTTAGGATTCGAGGGCCTTGTCCGCCATTATCAGAGATAATCAGACTTGTTGAGTGTCCGAGTAGGCTGATGCTGCGATTGCTCCCAGCACTGCTATCTGTGGGGTCGCTGGGACTGAGGCCAGTATTGTGCGGCCAACATGGTCCGGGCGTTGTTTGATTGGCGCCTGAAATATGCTGTTGTTCTCTGGTTTGAGTTGGTAGCCTGTCCTTGGTGCTATCAGCTGGGCTACTGGTGGCTCAGTTCGTCAACAAGTGGCGGGTTACCCTTGGGGTGTCTGTTACTCCTAGGGAGCTATTGGGGGATTCCACCACGTGCATATCTGGGTCTGCATGCGTGATGCCTATCCTGGCTCCTGTGAACTGGTTGAGGAAACTCTGGTGTCTTGCGCTAGGGTAGTCAGGGCTAGTGCTTACTGTTGCCCTGTGCGTGTTGGTACAGAACCCTAGAGTATCCTGATACTCTGGTGGTTGGTTTCTCCTGTGTGGCTATTGTTGCCAGCTGGGTTAGGAGCGGAGGGGTCTGTGTTGTTGTTTGGAGTGCATCGGCTCTCCTTTCTATTGTGCGTGTGTGAGCAAATTCTTATTTTCTACAGATGAAGTATCCCTACCCAAAACAGTGCTAGTGTTGCTGGTGGGAGCCACCCCTCTTGCTTTTTTGTTGATGGCGGGAGCTGGTAGAAACAAAATGTCTGCATTGGTGGTGCTCCGTATCATATTCAAGGCATGCGGTGCATTACAGGCAACATTTATGCTGATATCTGTGGTACCTTTCCTGAAATCATTTTCTGCAGCATTTGTAACTACATTTGTAACAACATTAGGCAAATTCTTTTTAGTCACATTTGCAATTCCATTTACATTTGCTTTCATATTTGCAGTATCGTAACACCAATTGTATCAGCATTCGTAAACATATAACTGGTACCATCGTTTGTGGCGTCAAAAGTGGCACTGTTTGCATAGCTGCAGACTGGTCTAGCATGGTTATCATTAAAGTCTGAGTGAAGCAGTGCATGTGTGATATTACTATTTTGGTCAACTGAAGCATCAGAATCATAAATAAAAGTCGGTTGATTAACAGAAACAGCATTACTGAAGAGTAAGTCAGTATTGTTACTGAATAGTATATCATTACCTTTGGTGCAGTTGAACAAATTACTGGCATGTCTTTCAGCACCAGGATTAAAGAATTTTTTATTTGTGAAACCACATTTCAGATTGAGTTTGCAGCAAAAAAGTTTAAGGTCCAAAATGACATCTGTGGTCTTGGTGCATTGGGCCGGGATGAAGTTAAGTCCTTTGGTGAGTAAGTCCTTGGTGCTAGGGTCAAAGATCGTGGTGGAGAGGTTGAAAATGGTGTTGTGGTTGCAGACTCCTCTGCTGGTATTTGTTGCGTGTTCTGGGTTTAATATCTCGACGTCCTCTGTTGTTTGTTGGTCGATGATTTTGTTCGTCCTTGAGTGATTCTCTTTGTTGTGTTCGGCAGTCTGCCTCTTTGTGGTTTGGGAGTCAGGTCCGGGGGTTGAGAGTCCATGTCCCTGGCTAAAAAAGGCTGCTGTTGGTGGCGAGGGACTCTGTTGCTTGGTGGTGTGGATCTCTGATTGTTGGGCGGTGGCAGTGGTGCTCTGTTGTCCTTGCTTACTTGGTTGGGGGAGGGTTCATTCCTGTTCCTGGTGCTCCTGGTGGCTTCTTTGGTGGGAGCGTTTGTGCATGCAAGAGGCTTTTTGGGGATGGCTCCTGCACAGGTTCTGTCATCGATGTTTTTAGTAGGAGTTTGGCATGGATTTCTTTCTCCTGCTTCGTGGCTGGACGAGTCACTGCTGGTGTGTTCAGGATCACTTCTGGCAGTGTGGTCTTGGCGGGTTCCATTAGGGTTCTGTGGGTACGCAGTTTTATTCTGGTATTGTTGCCAGTCCTGAAATAGTTTTTTCTTTTGAGTGATGAGGGACACATGTTTGGCTATGTTGGTACTGATCTTGCACCAGTCTAGCCTGATTAAATTAAAACAGGGATGTTCGGTCACTGTTGCATT
>NC_056728.1:548790487-548977987 GCF_019279795.1 Protopterus annectens
AGGAATTTTGGAGCAAGTGTGTTCCTGTAGATGATGAAAAAAAAAACCTCACTGAGCAGATTTCTTCTGTTCATCTCCCACCCCCCCCCAACAAAAAGTCTTTGGGACTGGACAGATGTGGGAAGCATGTGTATGCTTTAGTGATATTTGCACTGAGATCTCTAAATTATTTGGCACACTTCACAAGATTACAGAGGGTTCTGATTAAAGAACTTACTCCTTCTCGGGGACCAGTACTCCTGAGGCTCAGTCTGCTGTGGCCTCACGGTTGGCTACCCTTCAGCTGATCACTTAATCATTGATGAAGTTTATCTCCTGTGTGGCTGAAGGTATCTCAAGGGCAGCAGATTAAGACATTTATATTAGGAGGCATGCCAGGATGCGCTTATGTGACATTGCAGAGCCCTTTAAGTCTTCTTTCGTCAATACTTCTTATTACAGAAGCTCTTTGTTCAGCCCTAAGGGTAAGGATGCACTCTCCAGGTGCAAGCAAGATAGAAAGACCCACTGTGCAGTGGGTGTACAGTTTTTGACTCCTCAAATGACCTTTTCCAGGAATCAATGAGGAGGTTGAAAAATGTGGTTCAGGTAGTCCCAGGGTCGTTTCCAACATCCGTGTGGAGATAGTTCTCCAAGGAGCAGAGGGGAGAAACCTGAATGGAAAATGCCACTTATGTGGCAGAGGAGGCCCGCAGAGCCAGGGATCCAGAGATTCCTTCTCTGATGGACCCTATCATTGCTCCTGAAAAGAGGCCCAATTGTCTGCCTCTGGAAGCAATCTGGGGTCATTTATCCCTGCACTAGAGAGCCTGGCTAGACAATTACAAAAGATACTTGGGTGCAGAGGATTATTTCCAGAGGTTTTATAATTCCCTTTTTCTTACCACCTCCACATGTATGCAAAATTCCTGATGTTCTACCCAGTCAGAGGAAAGCAGCAGCCCTAGAAATGCAAAAAAGTCATCCAAGAGGTCCCACCAGACCAGACAGAATACAGAACTTACTCAAGTATCTTTTTAGTGTCAGAGAAAATAGGGGACTGGACACCAATTTTGGATCTCAGCAATCTGAACAAATTAGTTCAACACCCCAACTTCCAGATGGTCATGGTTCAGTCCATTCTGCCTTTATTATGCAAGGATGACTGGATGTGGTAGTTAGACCTTCAGGATGTACACTGTCCCATAAAAATGAACAGACAATCCAGAAGATATTCGTACTTCAAGCTGGGAGCCAGTCATTAAAAGGTCAGAGCACTACCCTTTGGCCTCACCACAGCCCCTAGAGTATTTACCAAATGCATGGCAGTAGTAGCAGCAGCTCACTTGAGACTGCAAGGATTCTGACTGTTTTCTGTACTTGGACTGGGTTGTTACTGCTCAGACCAGGCATCTACTGATAAGAGCTCAAAACCAGTTACTCCGAACTTGCTCCATTTTTAGGATCACCATAACTTGCAACAAATCTCAACTAGAACTGACTCAGACATTGGAGTTCACAGGAGTGATTTTCAAACCAGTGTCAGTGACACCTTCACTTCCTCTCTCAAGAATACAGCCCATCTGATTCCAGGTCAGAATGATTATTCACAATTCCGCAATCTCAGCCCAGTGATCCTAAAAGCTTTGCTATCAATGTCTACAGCTTTAGTTCTAGTTCCCTTAGCAAGATTTCACATGAGAATTCTTCAGTGGTTGTTAGCAACACAATGGTCTAGTCTTTATTAGCACATGTCCACCCCGATAAGGATTACCCAGGCATGCAAAAGATACCTTTGTTGGTGGATTCAGTCAGATCAGGTTCTGTAAGGCTGTCCCTTTATTCTCCCTCAGCTCAAGGCCGTAGTGACCAAGGATGCTTCCCAGATTGGCTGGGTAGGGCCTTTCCTGGTAAAAAACAGCGCAAGGCACTTGGTCCCTCAAAGAGGCCAATATGCATATCAGTGTCCTGGAAATGAGAGCAGTGCTCTTAGTACTGCAGGCCTTCCAAGATGCTTCAAACTGACAATATGTCAGTGGTTTAGTACATCAACAAACAAGGAGGAACCAGGTCTTACCCTTTGTGTCAAGAAGATCTAAGAGTGTGGCAATGGGTGATCTCATCCAACCGATTTCTGATAGCACACATTCCGAGGAAGTCCAGCATCATAGCAGACAAATTGAATAAGTCCATTCTACTAACTCACTAGTGGCATCTCAACATGAAGGCGGTAGAAATTATTTTTTTGCCAATGGGACAGCCTTTCTGCTACCTCTCTACATCTCCCCTAAACAACAAGTGCAGCAGCTTCTTTGCCCCAATCTCCCCTCTGGAGGAATCACAGAGAGATGCTCTAATACATGATTTCCCATTTCTCTTCTATGTATATCCCCCAATTCTCTTGATCCCCAAATTTCTGCAGAAAGCCTTCTGGTTCAAGAGCAAAGTCATCCTCCTTGCATCTTACTGGCCTCAACAGATTTGGTTCCCCTTCCTTTGGCCTCATCTAGTCTACCAACCTGGGATTCTGGATTTGATTCAAAACTTCCTGTCTCACCCGATGGACATGATTCCCCCAGATATCGCAAACCTAAACCTGACAGCATGGTTTCTACACTTTTGTTAATAGCCTGACAACATATGTTCTCTTCCCTGGTCTGTCATATACTTCTGTCTTCTCACAAAGCTTCCACAAGAAAAATTTTCAGAAATAAATGGAAAAAGTTTGTTTTCTGGGCACATCAGAGACATAGTCACCCCTTTTCAGCTCCTGTACATAGTGTCCTTGAATTTTTAACAACAGTTTTCAATGAAGGAGCTAGCTTCTCAACTGTTAGAGTTCAACTAGCCTTCATCTCTAATTTTCACATATAAATTAAGAACTCCACATAGGTTTCATCAAAACTTTGTAAGGCCTTCTTGAAAGGTACCCTTCTTTTGAGACCTCTTTATAAGGATCCAACTCATCCATGTGCCTTAAATTTAGTACTACAAGCCTTAATTAATTCCCCATTTGAACCAGCAGCAAAATGTGATCTGAAGTTTCTGACCTGGAAGACTATATTTTTGGTAGCCATCACCTCTGTTAGAAGGATCTCAGAACTCCAACTATTATCTTCTAAACCTCCCTGCTTGATTTTTCATTGGGATAGGGTGTCATTATTAACTAGTCCTTCTTTCCTTCTTAAGGTGGTGCCAGAATCAACAATCAACCATTCAATTAATCCGCCAGTTTTCTTTCCATATTTTACAAACAAAGGTGAATATCTGTTACACTTACTGAGTGTTCATAGACATTTATGTTTCTATTTACATAGAACAAAGGACATCAGAAAAACATATCAATTATTTGTTGCTTTTGTGGATTCTAAATTGGGTAAGCCAGTTACAAAGGTAACTCTGTCTAGATGGCTTACGGATTGTATATCATTTGTCTACAACAAGCTGGGTCTATTCTTGTCAAAACCTTTAAGAGCCCATTCAGCCAGGTCCATGGCAACATCTTCAGTATTTTTATCTAGGGCTTCTATGGATGACATATATGTATCTGCAACTTGGGCTAATCCTCCTATCTTTATAACTCACTACAAATTGGATCTGCAGACCACCATTCTATGCTGCTTAACTACACTTTCCCCAGTCACCACTTTACAACCTCCTTACCAACTTGGTAACTTAGTGCTATCATTGGTACAGGCCTTCCCTCTCACTTTCTCTGTACTTTTCTTCCCCTTACCTCTTGAGGTAATCTATATGCCATTGTTAGTATTTCTCTTCCCTTTAAAATAAATGCTTTCCTATTTGTTTCTTCCATTTAAAGTGTGTATTATGTTTTTATTGGCTCATATTTTTGATTAATAGCTGTTGTTTGACTAGGTTGTTCCCGCAATGTCTGACAAGAAAAGGACAACAGGATTCAAGCAATGTGACCAATGTGGTTGCAAAATGCCAAATTTGGACACTCATGTTTCTTGTATATACTATCTGGCTGTTCCGCACCTCTCTATTCAACCACCATGTGAGATTTGTAAGGGGTTCAGTTCTTGTACCCTAAATGAGAGGAGAAACAAACTGATACTAAAAGGCCTATTAAAAACACCCTTTCCAGAGGCTATTTCTGGGTCGGAGGGCTCACCCCCTCCAAAGAAAGAAAACAAAAATGGAGTTACTCTGTTCCTTCTTTACCTCTGGGTGATAGGAAGTCTGAACCCAAACCAAAAATGGCACTGCCGACCACTGCTCTGGGGCTTCAATCACCCTCCATGGTGATGACCTCAGTTCTGAAAACATGCGCATCCACTTCAGTGCCATCTTTAGTAACTCTACCCCCAGCACCAGCCATGGCATTGATAATATCTGCACTGACTACTGCTCCTAGGACCGAATACTCCTCCTTAGCAGACCCATTTTTGGGCAGCACTATAGCCCTTTTTTGGAATGGCCTGATTCTCCATCGGGGTATCAACCCGATCTTCCAGAAGCCTCTCGGAATTGGACATGATGTGACTTGTGGACCAGCTGCTGATGGCCAAAGGGATTTCAACACCTTCCAGAACTCCCCTCCAAGCTGGAGTTGGGAGTTTTTCCCATGGACTCCTGCATATTCTTCTCCTTTGACCTCCTTGCAGGTGTTGAAGCACCCAGCACCGATGCCTATTTTGGTTCCCACCTCTTCGGTTCCACTGGTGGACCTCATCATGGTTCCGGAGCTGACTCTTTGGTCATCAGCTCACTCAGAACCAAGCCATCCTCTGGATCATGACTGGGCTGCAAGCACCATGATCCCTAGTACGGCACCAATTTTTTCTATGGCGCTGTCTACTATGGTTCCAGGAGTCTTGCCAGTACCAAGTCCTCTTGGGGCTCCTTCCTTGGGAGTGGGCTCATCGGGGCAGGGTGTGACCCCAGTTCCGAGGTTGTCCTTTGCTGTTCTGTGCTCCCACCCATGTTCAGGAGGGCAAGCTTTAAAAGCGATGGAGAGAGCCCTTGCCTCTGTAGTCAAACCATCGGCATTGGAATACCAGATATGTCCTCCCTTTGAACCACAGCTGACACAGGCCACTACATCAGGACATTGAGCACAAGAGCCTCAAGATACCCTAATGCAAGGTGTCCTCTCTTCAGAGTCCTTGTCAAAAGCTCCCTTTGAAGAGGTACCATGTAAGAGATCATGCAAGAGGAAGCATGTGGACTCCCCCGAAGAGTCCCTCACCTAAGATACGGACTACGATGAAGGGGAGGGGTCCCCACAGTCGCCCCCCTGAGGATGGCTCCTTTGGAGACATACTGGAAATCTTGAAGTAGCAGGGAGACTGGAAGCCCACCAATCCTTCCTCTGAGGATTCTGTATTCTTGCAGGCTTTTCGTGCTCGACCCACTACTTCCTGGGTAACCCCGCCTGCTAACGGGTTAGTCCAACTCGTCATGCAGCGTGCATGGAAGAGTTCTGATACCACTGAACCAATCCTCCACAGACCAGACAAAATTTTATCCCCACCTGAGGAAAGTCCACACTGGTCCAAGGGCCTACCAGTAGAGACTATGGTGGTGGCAGCGGCCACAAGAAAAGAGCTCACCGAGGAGAGCCAGACTGTCCATCCCCAAAACAGGGAGTATCGGGCAGTAGACAGGTTAGGGAAGTGAGTATTTGCCTCATTGACCTTTGTGATTCGGTCCTTGAATTACTTAGCACATTTAACTAGACTTCAGAGAGACTTAATCTCAGAATTCTCCGGAACACTCGCAGGAGCAGTTTTTGATGAGGTATGTGACAAAGCTGCCTCACAGCTTGCAACCCTGGAATCCATATGAAACTCGTCCATGTGGTTAATTTCTCATGCTACCAAAGGGGCGGCTAGAGTTGCAGGTTCAGGTGTTGTCATGAGATGTCATGCCTGAATGCACCATTCTGATTTTGCAGACCCTTTTAAGTCTTCCTTTCTTAATACTCTAGTGGAAACTTCTTTCCTTTTCGGCCCAAAAGTGAAAGATACGTTAGCCAGGTGTGAAAAGGATGGCAAGACCCTGTCTGCCATAGGCATATGTTTTTCCACCCCCCCCCCCAATGACCCTATTCTAGGAATCAAAGGAGTGGAAAGATGTGGCACAAGAAATCCCAGGGTCCTTTCCATGGCACATGTGGTGCGTTTACTCCCTGGGGCAGAGGGATAACTCTTCGGGAAGATGCTACTACAGAGGCAGAGGGGGTTAGCGTAACCAGGGGTCCAGAGATTCTTTCTCTGGACAGCCCTATCAGTGCTCCTGAAGAGCGTCCCAATTGCTTTCATCTGGAAGCAGTCATGGGACATTTTCCTTTGCACCACCCTGCCTGGCAAACAATAACTAAGGATTCTTGGTTGCAGAATATCATAGCCAGAGGTTATCACATACCATTCAATATTTACTCAAAGTCATCAAGACAAATTCCCGATGTTCCACCCAGTCAAAGGAAAGCAGCAGCTCTAGAGATAAGAAAGCTGTCTCAAAAAAGAGTCATCCAAGCAGTCCCACCAGACCAAATAGGATCCAGATTCTACTCAAGGTTCTTTTAGTGCCAAAAAAGACAGGGAACTGGAGACCAATTTTGGATCTTAGCATCCTGAACAAGTTTGTCAATCAAACACAATTTCAGATGGTTATGGTTCAGTCTATCCTACCCTTCCTGGAAAAAGCTGATTGGATGTGCTCAATAGATCTTCAGTGTGTGTTACCACATAAAAATGGACAAATGCTCCAGAAGATTTCTTCGCTTCCAGCTGGGAGCCAATCATTACCAATTCTGGGCACTGCCCTTTGGACTCTCTACAGCCCCCAAGTGTTCAACAAATACATGGCAGTAGCAACAGCTCACTTGAGACTGCAAGGATTCCGAGTGTTTCTGTACTTAGATGATTGGGTCCTTACCGTCCCCACCAAGCATCTACTGGTTACAGCCTTAAACTACACTCTAATACTAGTAGAATACCTAGGAATATCTATAAAGCGGGAGAAATGCAAGTTGACTCCTTCTCAGACTTTGGAATTTATAGGAGCTGCCTTCAATTTCCAATCCTGCCTAGTCTCTCTCAAAGATCACAGATTGGAAAGACTAAGGTCCCAACTCCGGGTGATACACTCTCAAGACAAAGTTTCAGCTCGGGCTGTCCTTCGCCTTCTAGGATCAATGACAGTGTCTATTACAATAGTTACTCTAGTGAGGCTACACATGAGGCTTCTTCAGTGGCTCTTACTAACACAGTGGTACCCTTCGCATCATCCTGTATCCTTTCAGATCCACATAACTATGAGATGCAAACAAGATTTAACTTGGTGGATGAAGCCAGAGAAAGACCTATGAAGTTGCCCCTTTTCTCCACCTCAGCCCAGGGCCATAGTGACCACTGATGCTTCCCTGATAGGGTGGGGGGGGGGGCTTTCTAGCATTGCAAACATTCCAATCTGTCCTCCCATCAGGGACAATTGCTATCCAATCTGACAATATGTCAGTGGTCTGGTACATCAACAAACAAGGGGGAACCAAGTCCTACCCGTTGTGATGAGAGGCAATGAGAATTTGGCAGTGGGCAATAGCTTCCAACTGCTTTCTGATCGCAAGGCACATTCCCAGGAATTCCAACATGAGTTCAGACCAACTGTATCATCCTGCCTCAGGAGTGGTCCCTCAACTAAATCATAGTGGGAAGATCTTCAGTCACTTGCTATGATCTATTTGCTCTCCAGCAAATCATAATGCAGCAGCTACTTTGCTCTAATTCCCCCGCAAGGGGAGTCTTTGAGGGATGCTCTGATACACAATTGGCCCATGGGACTTCTGTATGGTTTCCCTCCCCTTTCCCTGATACCACAATTTCTGAGGAAGGTGCTTCAGATGAGAAACAGAGTAATCCTCATTGCACCCTACTGGCTCTGACAAGTTTGGTTTCCCTTCCTTTGGTCTTACTTAGCATGCCAACTACGGATTCTGGATCCAACTCCGGAATTGATCTTGCACCTGCAGGGGTTGACTCACCCAAACATATCCAGCCTCAAGCTGACAGCTTGGTTTCTTCATTTCCAGTAATTGTCAGGCAGAATAACCTTACCTCCCCCATATGTAACATTCTTCTGGCTTCACATAAACCATGCACCAGGAAAATCTACCTTAGCAAGTAGAAGAGATTCCTTATTTGGTCCAGGCTAAGAGAGCTAGACCCTTGCTCAGCTCCTGTTAGTGTGGTTTTGGATTATTTGTTAAGCCTTCTTCATTCAGGAGCAGCAGCCTCCACCATTTGAGTTCATCTGGCTGCTATCTCAAACTTCCATAATGGATTCCAAAGGTCATTCTTAATCTCCAATCGTCTCTGTAAAACTTTCTTGAAAGGGGCCTTGCATATCAGACCACCCTTCAAAGAATCGGCCAAATCCATTTGTGAAGGACACCAAAATGAAACTAATAAATCAATAAAAATGTCCAATAGAGCAGTAGTTACAATGAAGAAATAAAGACTTTTTGTATCCAGTTCTATGGTTTGTTCTAAGTGGAGCTTTTGGTGTAACTAATGCTCTACTGGGCACCCTTCTTAGAACCCTTCGAGCCTTGGAGCTTAACACTAGTACTACAATCCCTGGCTCAATCACCTTTTGAACCTGCTGCCACTTGTAATATAAAGTTCTTAACCTGGAAATCACTATTTCTAGTAGCCATCACCTCAGCAAGATGCATATCCGAGCTTCAAGCCTTGTGTATAAAATGGCCTTACATGATCTTTCATAAGGACAGAATATCACTCCTGGCTAATCCTTCCTTTCTGCCCAAAGTTATCTCAGAATTGACAATTAACCAGACAATTGACCTACCAGTCTTTTTTTCCTAACTACTCAAACAAAGGAGAATACTGTCTTTATTTGCTGGATGTACATAGACAATTACGATTTTATCTAGGCAGAACTAAATCAGTACATAAATCAGACCAGTTGTTCATTTCCTATTCTGGCCCTAAATTGAGAAACTCTGTTTCTAAGTGACTTCATCTAAGTGGCTGAGAAATTGTATATCCTTTGTCTACCAACATAATAAAATTCCTCTACTGAGCAAGGTCAAAGCACACTCCACCAGATCAGTGGCGACTTCTGTTGCTTTCCACTGAAAGGCTTCAATGGATGATATCTGTGCAGCTGCAACTTGGGTTACCCTTCATACCTTTATCACTCATTATAAATTGAATTTGGTCTCCAGGAGGAGAGCATCCTTTGGTTCAGTGGTACTTAGGAACATCCTTCCATTCCATAAGGGACTCCCAAGACATAAAGCTAGGTGTAAATCTTATAAGGGGTTAGATAGTAAGGTTTTAACGGCTCTTCAAAAACTAGACAATAACGATGTAGAACCGCAAGGATTAGAGAATGCACAAGGAATGCAATTTTTTTTTCAGCTATACTACCAAGACTAAGAAATTTAGATCCCCCCTTGATCATGGCTGCATTGGTACATTTGTATTCTTCTTAGGCTTTTAAATACGTTCCCAGATGTATAGGATACTTGCTGGAGAGGTAGGGTGGAGGACAGAGGCATATGAGAATATATTTTTTGGACATGCCAGACATTAGTTGAGTTAAAAGCCATCAACAGTATTTGTTAAATAGTGTGCAGCCCCAACCAGTTGATTTGTCAAACATTTTCCTGTTGGGTTATGATGACCAGGTGACTTTGCCCTCAAAACAGCAAGTTACCATTTCTCTTCATTGCAGCGGTAATGAAAAAGTTAGCAAATGGGAAAACTCTGAGGTGCCACAGTTGGGAATTGAAGGGATGATATATTTTGAAATGTAAGTATTTAAAAGATAAGGGATGAGTTAGACAAATGGGAAATGGTCACCCTGGCTATTTTATTGGACTGAGGATGAGTAGTATACTGGGTATTAGAGGGGGAAGGGAGGGTACAGTAGGTGGAAGAAGGCTGAGCCCTGGATCAGTAAGAAGTACTCTGGTATCTGCTCAAACACTGACAATCAAAATTTAATGTATTGTACAGAACTGAAGATGCTGAATAATGACATTAACATTTGTTGAATGGAATAGTTTAAATATTCAAGTTTTCCTGTATACTTGTGTTAAAATGGTTAATTTGTTTATATTTAAACTGTTGTCATAGTAAGTGTTTATTGCCTGCTGAATAAAGGTTTCTAAAAAGTGCCTTATATTTAGTGAGTGGTCTAATGAATCTAGTGAAAACAACTTTGAGCTGTCTCTTGGAGACGGTTTTTAAAAATTTCTGCAGCATGAAGTGTTACCCACTTGTATGTTGTGTGCTAACCAGGAAGTCAAGTGATGTTTTGTTCACTGAAGTGCCTCCATCATGATAATATTCAAATGAACCAATAATGCAACTGTCAGTTGTTCTTCTTTTGGCTTTTCCAGGTTAGGTGTCGCCACAGCAGAACTCCAGTCTGTTAATGATTAGCAGTAAATTTTTACGGTGCCGAGGTGCCAGCTCGACACCCGATGAAGGCACACCCATTCATGCATGTCTTTCGAACGCCACTCGACCACAGGGAGGATATGCAGACTCCACACAGAAGGCGCTCCAGCCAAGAATCAAACAGGAGAACCTCTTGCTGTGAGGCGACAACACTACCGCTGCACCACCACAGCTTAATAATGCAACTGTCAGTGGTGTACAAATATTCTCTGTTAATATTAAAATGAATGATAACATAATTTCTTAGTATTAAAGCTGCTAACATGTTTAATAGACCAGAGATACATATTATAGGGTCTCCAGAATTGCCCATAGTAATTTGCACCCATTTTCCATGTCAGTGTATGAGGGTCTACTTCACCATGTCAAAAGCCAACAATATCGAAGCTGATATTGTCGGTACCATAACATTGAAAGCGCAGAACATCATGCAGGTAAACAGAAATCTCCGTAGGGGGAGATTTCCATTTACCTTGATGTAGTGTGGTCTCGGATTTGGAATATTTAAGTATGGGTGTGTGAGGTGCACGGGGGCTTGCCCCCCTGCCTATGCTAGTTAGTTTTTATTTTTGTCTGTTTTTTTTTTTAAACATTATTCTATGTTTTACTACATCGATCACTAGAGGTCGACTAGTTAGTTTTTATTTTTGTTTGTTTTTTTTTTAAACATTATTCAGTGTTTTACTACATCGATCACTAGAGGTCGACTTTTAATGATTCGATGTAATAAGATTTCGATAATGTGATATAGACGCATGTATGACAAGGGTCTCAGAAGAAGAGCAATCCTGCCTCCTAACTTGGAGGAGTAGCACTATGTGGCATATATGCTGTACATGTCTTGATTCTGGGGGGGGGGGGGCTGTCTCAAGTCACCTGCTCAAATTTCAGGGATACTTAAGGCTGAGAACTGTCCTCAGGGACTGTTGAGCCCCAGGTTGAGAGGATTCATTGGGTCTTCCTATTCCATTGCTCACAGGCCTGGGTCTGGATTTCAGACAGATATCTTAGGTCTGTTGGAAACTCCAGTCATGGATATAGAAATCTACCCTTAGGGGACATTACTTATTGACAGCGGTGGACCAGGTGCAGGCTATAATGTCCCCGCCTCTCTTGATAGGTGTGCTCCTAAGAATTGAATCCAGTTCACTCAACTTGCAGTATACCAGTCACATACTCCACATATTCCTTCCCCAATAGTTTGTGAATGAATTTTCCCATAGAGTTACTAGGGATTCATTCCATGCAAAATCTTATAAGAAATCTGTACAGGTTTAGGCCTTTATCTCCAAGACTGAAAAGGGCAATGACCCCTCTCCATCCTGCAAGTCGTCGTCTTCTTTTTTCCATGTGAACCCCCTATTTTAAAAGAACAAAGAAGCTCTCAAACTCCTCTATGGACTCATCTGAGATCCACATAACTTCCCCAGAAATGTTTTAATGTATATATGGGGTAGGAGGATGAAGAGGTTTTGAGTCTTTCTTCATGTGGAGCCAGTCTTCAGGGATGTCATCCATGCAGCCTGGAGGCACCTAGATTCTGTTTCTGTGGTGTCTGAAGTAGTTGTTTTCTAGGAGTGGACATCCTTGGGCAGACTGCTATGTGAACTCTCTGGTCAATATGAGATCCAGAGACCTCAGCATTTTGCCATCTTGCTTTCAGTCCAGGTGTCTAAAGTCTTGGACACCACTGGTGAGAGAGTTCATTCCTGTATAGTGAAACTTGAAGTCATCAACTGATCATCTTACCTGCTCAAACTCCATTCCACTTCCCCGTCTTTCTTTACTGTTTTAGAACCAGTCACCCCAAAAGAGAAAGAAGTGTCCTCCTGAAATCTCATACAGTTTCGTACTCTCTTGTATCAGCATCATCATCTAAATAGTTAACTTTACCTCAATATTTGCAGATGTCCCTACAAATGAGGGATAGGTTTTCCAAGTTAACCCCAGCTTGGAAAAGAAATATTAAAGGGATGTTTGGGTTCTGAATGTGGTCAGTTTTAGTTACCGCTTTGACTGTTTCTTTTTCCTTCAGAAAAAAGTTCTTTAAAGAGGCTGATTTGTAGAGCAAATGGGATAGTCCTAGACTGTACTCCCAAAAGGAGCCTTAGGGGCTACCCCATCTTTAGTACAAAACTAGTGATCTGATGTTGCCATTTTCATTAATTCCTCAACAGATGGGTCTCAGATCTGACTCAGGTGCTTCTTCTAGATCCTTGGATCCAAATTCTCAAGCTCCTCCCTACCCACAATGCCCTATCACCCTAACATAACTCAGATCTCGTTTGCTGCCATATCACTACAGATGCAGATCCTGTCACTCTCGAGCTATTGGTATATTTTAGGAATAAAAGTTAGTCATTTCAGCCTTTTACAAAACAGTGTAAGAAATGTGCCTAGGTGCCAGCTCGATGCCTGTCTTGCTTGGATTACTTTCGAATACTTAGTAATGCTGTACAATTATATATTTTCTATTATTATTTTTTGTTTTGACTTAAGACGAGTTTAAGTTCGCTACTTCTACTACTATTGTCTGATCTGATTAATATACAGTGATTAACTAGAAATATATGGATTGAAAATCTTCCACACAGAGAAGTTTCTTACACTGTTTTGTTTTTGGACCCACTACACTTTAGTGGATTGTTTTGAGACTTCGGGGATACCACAGAGATTACTTGTTTTTTTAATTTCAACCTTTTCCATCCATGGGCTAGTCTCTGAATTACATTCACTTTCCTGTCTTTACTCCATTAATCGCGTCCTCCTCCTCCTGTGAATTTTACTAGACTTCAGTATTTCTTTCCAGTACCATTGTTGATATGAGTTTCTTCTCCTTGTCTCTTCCTACCTGTTTTAGGGTACTCTTGACTACCATTGTTGGTAGTATTTCTCGCCTTTTCTTGTAAAAAACAATAATCATATATAATTTTTAATACTTGTAATTATTTTCCTTTTTGTGCCTTCCCATTTTTAGGATTAGCACACGAGGATGGCTGACAAACCAGCTGGTTTCAAGAAATGCATCTTCTGTGGGAATAAAATACCTAATTCAGATGCCCACAGGGAATGTTTCTATTGCTTTGGCGCTGTCCCTTTAGATTCAGATTGTACTATTTGTGCCAGCTTCAACACCAGGACACTCCCCAAGTAGTTGCAACAGACTAGTCTGAAAGATCTTATTCCTTGTCGTCCTCCTTCCTCTATTCCTACTGGGGTTCAAAACACCTGTAAGAAATCTGACAAATGGAAGCCCAACTCGGCTCCCAAAGACAAAGAGTTTTTCTGTCTAGAGCTTCCATGGACGACATATGTGCAGCTGCAACTAGGACGAATTCTCATACTTTTTCACTCATTACAAATTAGATTTAGTCTCCAGGGGCAGAACAGCTTTTGACTCAACTGTGGTCAGGCATATCCTTCCTCAGACTCCACCCAGGATTTTAGGTAGCTGGGGACTCTGCCCTCCCAACATTTGAGGGTAGAATGAAAATTGCGAACATCAGGTAAAGAAGTTATGTATTCACCATAATGTTCCATCTGAGTTGTATGTTTTCATTCTTCCTCAACTTCCTGCCCACTAACCCCCATCCTTTATTTCAATCTTCTGGAGGAACGAGATATTATAAGGACACCACTGTCTTTTATGATTGAGCTCTAGTTAAAGTTTCCATTGTAGGACATATACATTTTTATGTAT
Organism: Protopterus annectens; assembly: GCF_019279795.1. Classification (NCBI taxonomy): domain Eukaryota; kingdom Metazoa; phylum Chordata; order Ceratodontiformes; family Protopteridae; genus Protopterus; species Protopterus annectens. The sequence continues at coordinate 548,804,624 of NC_056728.1, forward strand.
GTAGCTATCTATAGATATATATCTGGATATATATATATATATATATATATATATATATATATATATATATATATATATATATATGTGTGTGTATGTGTGTATGTGTATATATACACATATATATATATATATATATATATATCAAATGGTAATTACCATTTTAGGTAAAATCAGCAAACAAGATCTGGGGTATGTTAGTGGTTGGTGCCTCGTGGGTAAGGGAGAAGCTCAAGAATTGTTTTGTAACCATGAGCTTTAGTAATGTCCGAGATGGATCTGAGGTTCGAATCCGAACCCAACAGTTGAGGAAGAATGAAAATGGAGACACAGATGGAATGTTATGGTGAGCACATAACTGCATTTTTTATCTCCATTGAACCAAATATTTCCGAAGACTGACCAGTTGTTTGTTTACTTTTCACCTAATAGATTGGGCAAGTCTGTTTCTAAAGTTATACTAGCCAAATCATTAACTGATTCCATCTTTTTTTTCTATATTAAAAAGGGGTGATCTCTTGTCTACAGTAAAAAAAAAAAAAAAAGGGTTGTCCTTGCCTTAGCCTCCTATAGCTTATTCCATGTGGTCTATGGCTGTATCCTCAGATTTTTGGTCAAGAGCTGTCATAGAGGACATTTGTGCAGCTGCCACTTGGTCCAATGCTCATACCTTTATTGCCTATTATAAATTGGATTTGGTTTCTAGGAACAGAGCTGACTTTGACTCTGCAGTACTTCAAAATATCCTTCCATGAGGACTGCTCAAGGTTCATCTAAATGGGGACTCTGTCCCATCAGTTGAGGAATGAATGAAAATGACTACATCAGATAAAAAGGTTATGTACTCAGCATATTATTACTTCTTTGTTGTCCATTTTCATTCTGGATTTCACCTTGGGAACTGCTGCCCCTTGTTTGAGCTCTGGTTCTTTTTCTTATTATATACCTCTTTGAGTTCTCTTAAGGTATTATCTATTGTCTTCTATAGGCAACAAACTTGATCTCAGGTATGTTAGCCTGGCAGAGCATTATGGGTAAAAGGAGCTCAAGAGTTTGGATCTGAGGATCTAGAAGAAGCAGCCAATTCAGATCTGAGTTGGCTCCAAGACCCTTCAGTTCAGGAAGAATGAAAATGGACAACAGAGATGTAATGTTATGGTGAGTATATAACCTTCTTTATACTCCCACTTGTTTTTAGTTACAAAGAGAATGTAGAATTTCTCTTCCATCCTGGACCTCAGTGATTTCAACAAGTACATCTTGGGTATCAAGATCTAGAGGATGCCACCCTTGGAGGTCATACTTTTGCTGTTTGAGGGCAACTGGATGGTGTCACTGAATAGGATAGCTGTCTTTTAGAATGTTGATGTCTAAAATCCACACAGAATATTATTTCTGTTTACGCTGATTAGTTATCATTTATATTACAGGATACTGTTACTCAGAATTATCTGTGCACCTAGAGTGTTCACCTTTGCATTGGCAGTAGTGACTGAATAACTTTTTAGGAAGAGAACAACCTCCATGTGTTATCTTATATGGATGACTGTCAGTGTGATCCCATTCGAAGACTCCTTGGAAGTTTGCAAGGAGTGGAAACTTCCATAGTTGCAGTTCCTTTGACAATAAACTTGAAAAAGTCCTTTGTGATTCTGTCTCTGAGGATTTAATTTCTTGGTGCAAAGCTAGGTGAATTCCAGTCCTGGTCATTCCTGCCCATGGAGAGAGCAAGCATATTCATGAATTCTGTAGCCTGGATATGGATGCAGCAAAGTGTAAAAGCTCATAACCTATTGCATCTTCTGGGATTGATGGCTGCCATTGATATTCATTATTCCATTTGTATGCCTGTGGATGCAGGTGCTTTAGTCAACTTTGAGGGATCAGTGATTGTACAGCTATCATGTGGCCATCAGCCATTTCCTGGTGTCATACTATTGCTGTCAGATCCTAGAGGAGGGAAGACTATTACCACCCATTCATGTCGACCATATTTCCCTGCATCCGAACTTGCCGTAGGTTCTCATGGTGTTTTTGGTTACTGAGGTGACAGCACGTTTGGGCTCCTCCATGGTTCAGATACATGTACATACAGGTACATATGTAATCAACTTGAAGTGAAGGAATATGAGTGGATAGTACGATTGTCAGCAGACACTGAACCTGGTCTAAATGCATCTGTTTCATTAAAACCAATTTTGGTAAGGTTGCAGCATAACAGTTTAAAATGATTAGTTTTTGGCAATCTGGGTTTTGTCATGAGATTTTTAAATATTTAATGTTGTTGTAGAAATTTTCTATGGTGATATATAAATAATTGTTCATATTTTATATATTTTTAAGTATTAAAAGCAAGGTTTGGATGTTGAGTAGATGAATGTTGAGTGTTAAGATATAGTATATTTTAATTATTATAAATATATGTATGTTAGAAGTTTGTATTTATCATTTTATTTAGTAAAAATGTTAGTAAATATGCATTAAATGTTGATGTAACTAGTCATATGACTTTGGCTGCAGGTCATGTGATGTGTGGTGGGTGTATTTAAAACTGAGATTAATTGCACCTTGTGTTAATCATTGAAAAAGGGAGTTATCCCGAAAGCTTTGTGTTTGATAAAGGTGTCTTGCTTTTACTCAACTGTGTTCGTGTGTTTTGATCTTCAGTAAACTTGCCAGCAGTGATTTACATTTCTTCTTGTCCTTGACAGCACTCAAATCAGTAGTTAAAGTGCTTCGCAGCATGCCCCTTACAGTATAGCAGTAACTGGTACATCAGCAGGAAGACACCTCTTCTTATCCATTCTGCAGAATAAGCTTTATAATCTGGAAACATTCAGTTGCGATTATTTTAGCATTCTCTGCAGTTTACATTCCAAGTCAGTAAGACACCTTGATTCTTCTGAAAGATGTTCATTAGATCAGTGTTCCAGTAGCAATAACTATATAAGCTGTATCCTGTCAAGGATGCAGAATATTTAGCTAGCCTACAAGCTTCAGTCTCCTTCCCTGTGCAGTGTACATTCACCATTAGTATGAGAGTACATGTTAGCATAAGACGGTGTGCCAAAACTTGGAATTTTCTTGCCATAATTACACTTATGCAGACTCACATTAGCTCATTGGCTTTAATGTCTGTGGTTGGCTTCAGCTACAACATTAGGCAGATAAGCATCCCCATTGGGGAACCTCATTTTTCTTTGTAAAAATAGTACAAAACATACTTATGTCTGTCAAAAAGGGAAAATGTTGAAGTAATAGGCAACTTCCCTAGAAGCAGATGCGTACCAGCTGCTTTTTCCCCCTAGGTAAATAGCGAAACATCACATTTTGTCAAATGTGTCTCTCATCATTTTTTTTACTCCAGAACTATTTCAGGTAGGTAAAACTCCATTAAAATCCATCTTGAAAACCTGCATCTCAAATAATTGGTGCATATAACCATGTTGCAGGATTCCCCATCAGTGAATCTCAGCAGAAAAAGAAGATCTGATGTTGTTAATCTTTGTTCATTCCTAACCGATGTGTTATCGGTTCCATCCTCGGAACCGAGCTGGCCTTATATCAAGCTCACATCAGCCAAAAACTCTTGAGCCAAGGTCCTAGCCAGAATGCTCTGCTCCCTGTTACATCAGATCTCGTTTGCTGCGTTGCTGTACAGCCGTGTCAAGCCACTCTCTCTCAGCTAAGTGAATAATTTTTTGAAAGTTTATATATTGTCAGTACTTTAAACGTTTTTCAATCAATTACTTTTATTATTCTCCTATCCTGTCATATCTTTAAGACTCTCTCCCTTTAGTCTCTTTCCCTTTGTTACCTTTGAGGTAATTCTTCATTACCATCATTGGTAATCCTCCCCTTCTTTTCTCTTCTTACCCTTCTGGGTAGCCTTTCTTTACTCTTGGTACTGTCATTCCCCACATCATTGTCGGACAAGAAAAGTAGTGTTGGTTTCAAACAGTGTAAGGACTGCGGCCATAAGTTACTGCTTTCTGATGGCCATGACTTGTTTGTCTATTGCTTGAATGTCTCCCACCTTACTGTGGATCCCCCATGTGGGATTTGTAGAAATTTTTCAACCAGGACTATTAATGAAAGAAAGAACAAGTTAATCCTGAAAGGTCTCCTCAAATCTCCTTTCTGTGAGGCTATCTCTGGGTCGAGGGTTCACCTCCTCCTGCTAAACTCTGTAAGAGGCATTCTTCCTCTTCCTCATCGAGGTTGCTCACTTCATCTCCCTCTGGAGATCGCAGGGAGTCGACTCATAAGAAAGTGAAAATTACTAGTCCAGCGCTGCCACCTGTGACCCTTTCGGCTGCAGGCACGGCACCGCCCCAGTTGATTCTTGCTCCATTCATGTCCTCCTCATCGCCACTGGAGTTCCCAGTGCAGACACGGCTCTGACAGTTTTGTCATAGCCCTTACCGGCACCGTCCCTGCAGGTACAGTCTTCTTCAGCACCATTGGTGCAATCCCCGTCAGCCCTGAGTCTGACTATACTGTCCTCCATGGTGCAGACATGTTTGGCACCGACATGCTCTTCAGTGCAGTCCTTTTTGGCACTGTGATTGTTACCAGTTTAGACACCTTCCTCAACAGCACCGTACCCATTTGTGCAGACACTTGCCTTTATGGCGCAGACACCTTTAACTTCTATGGCACTGCCTTTGTCGGTGCAGACTACCTCGACACCATTTTCCTCGGTGTAGACAACCCAGATTCTGGGCTCTGCAGCACTTGAACTAGCAAGGACCAGGTACTCTCCTTCTTTGGATCCGTTTGTTGGTAGCCAATATAGCCCTTTTCTAGAAAGGCCAGAATCGCCTTCAGGTTTCTCTCTGAGGTTGACCAGGAGCCTCTCTGAACAAGATGTGTTGCGGCTTGTTGACCAGTTGCTTGTGGCCAGGCATCTCTCTCAACCATCTAAACCTATGTTCCCTCCTTCAGGTGAAGGTTTTTCTCCTCAAACTCCAATGTACACTCTTCCTTCGACTTTCACCCAAGCATCAAAGCCCATTCCTCTAACAGCAGCTTCCCTCCCTCCAACCCCAATAGTGGACCTCACTTTGGAGCCGGAGTCATCCTTGTGGCCCTTGGTGCACCGGGCATCAGGCTCTTCTCAGGCAAGTGGCTGTGCTGTGGGGGATGGCATTCTTGGTTCCATGCTGATTTTTTTCTATGGCACCCTCCAGGAATCCTCCCTCTCTCACTCTTCACAGTCCTCTTGAGACTCCTGGTCTGGTGGTCAGCTCGTTGGAGCGAGTGTGACCCCAGTTCCGAGGTTGTCATGTTCTGTGCTCCCATCCCTGTTTGGGTGGGCTGGACTTCCAGGCCATGGAGAAGGTGCTTGCCTCCACTGGGAAACCCTCCATGTCAGAGTCCTCTACGCCCTCTGTGCCGCAGCTGTCACAAGCCACAACAACTGGACACCGGGAACAAGGCCCTCAGGTTTCTCCCCCTCAGGAGACCCCCCTCTTTGCAGTCTTCCCCAGAACTTCCCACTGAGTAAGTAACTCACAAGGCTTCATGCAAGAGGAAGCACATGGACTCCACTGAGGAGTCATTGACCGAAGATACGGACTTTGATGATGGGGAAGGGTCCCCATGGTCACCCTCTGATGATGTGTCCTTTGGTGACATCCTTGTGATCCTTGAGGGGTGATTGGAAGTCCACTAATCCTTCCTCTGAGGAATCCGTAGTCCTGCAGGCCTTTTGTGCCTGGCCCCATACCTCCTGGGTTACCTCACTGGCCGATGAGCTTGTCCAGCATGCATGGAAGGCTCCTGACACCCTGGAAGCTATACTGCAGAGGCCTGACAAGATCTTATCTCCCCCAGCTTAGCATCCCCATTGATCAAGAGGTCTTACAGTAGATGCCATGGTGATGGTGGCTGCAATCAAGAAAAAATTGGCAGAAGAGAGCCAAACTGTCCATCTGCCCAGCAAGGAGTCCTGGGTGATAGACAGACATGGGAAGCATGTGTTTGCTTCGCCAACCTTTGCCGTAAGGTCTTTGAACTATTTGGCACACTTTACGAGGCTGCAGCATGATCTTATCAACCAACTCTCTGAAACCTTGGCAGGAGCTGTTTCTGCTGAGATCCGTGACAATGTAGCTTCTCAGATAGTGACCCTAGAATCCATATCCAATTCTTCCATGTGTCTTATTTCACACACAAGGGAAAGAGTGGCTAGAGTGGCAGGTGCAGGTATAATCATGAGACGACATGGCTGGATGTGCCTTTGTGACTTTGCAGACTCCTTTAAGAACTCCCCCATTGAAGCCACTTCTTTGTTTGACCCTAAAGTTAAGGATACACTGGTAAGATGCGAACAAGATGCAAGACCCAATCTGCCATTGGTGTCAGACACTCCACCCCTCAACGATTCTACTCCAGAAATCAGAGCAGCGGGAAGATGTGGCACAGGAAATCACAGGGCTCTTTCCATGATGCACATGCTAAGCTCTCCCCTAGAGGCAGACGGGGAAACTCCAATGGAAGATACCCCTTTTGAGGCAGAGGAAGCCCGTGAAACCAGGGTTCCAGAGATTCTTTCTCTGGCCAGCCCTATCAGTGCTTCTGAAGTGTTGCCCAACTGCTCACCTCTGGAAGTGTTTGGGGTTCATTTTTCTTTGTACCCCACTGCCTGGCAAAACATAACTACTGACTCTTGGGTACAATGGATAATATCCAGAGGCTATTGCATTCCCTTTCAGCTCTGTCCAACCTCATCCAAAGAATTACCTGATGTTCCACCCAGTCAAAGGGAAACAGCAGCACACGAAATTCAAAAGCTGCTACAAAAAAGAGTTATCCAAACTGTCCCCTCAGACCAGATAGGAATAGGTTTTTACTCAAGGTTTTTTTTATGTCACAAAAGACAGGGGACTGAAGACCAATTTTGGATCTCAGCACACTGAACAAATTTGTAAAAACAGAGAAATTCCGGATGGTCATGGTTCAGTCCATCCTTCCTCTTCTGGAAGAAGATGATTGGATGTGCTCTGTAGATCTTCAAGATGCGTATTACCATATAAAAATGGACAAGCGCTCAAGAAGATACCTCCACTTCCACATAGGAGCCAGTCACTACCAATTTCAAGCACTGCCCTTTGGTCTCTCTACAGCCCACAGAGTGTTCACCAAATGCATGGCAGTGGTTATTGCTCACCTGCGACTTCAAGGATTTCAGGCATTTCCATATCTAGATGACTGGCTCCTCACCAAGATTCTACTAGAAAAAGCCCTACACTACACTCTCCTCACAACACAATGCCTGAGAATCACTATAAACTGAGAAAAGTCCAGCACGACCCCAGCACAGTCTATAGACTTCATCAGGGTACTGTTGGACACAAGAAATTGCACAGCATCTCTTCAGGATCACAGAATTCAAAGAATAAGACAACAGGTTCAGCCACTGCTCTGTCACCACAAATCTTCTGCTCGGTCCATACTCCAGCTCTTGCGGGTCAATGGCAGCCTCAATCACCATTGTTCCTCTGGCCAGATTCCACATGTGACTCCTCCAGTGGTTACTTCTCACTCAGTGGTAACCTCTACACCATCCTTTGTCCTTTCATTAAGTGTAACTCAGAGATGCAAGCAAGATTTGCTCTGGTGGACATCTCAAAATCCCTAACAATGGTCTTACCCCTTCAGCCCCCATCAGCCAAAAGCCAAGGTGAACACGGATGCCTCCCTGATGGGTGGGGAGGACTATGTCAGGGAAACTCAGTCCAAGGCACCTGGTCAGAGACAGAGGCCCTTTTGCATATCAGTGTCCTGGAACTGAGGGCAGTGCTACTAATGTTGCAAGCATTCCATTCTATCCTTTCATCAGGGACTATTGTGATCCAGTCAGACAACATGTCAGTGGTCTGGTACATCAACAAGCAAGGGGGCACCAGATCTTATTTGTTATGCTGAGAGGCCTTAAGAATATGGCAATGGGTGATAGCTTCTAACCACTTTCTAGTTGCAACACACATTCCCGGGAGCTCCAACGTGATAGCGGACAAGTTGAGCAGGTGCATCCTACAACCTTATGAGTGGTCCCTCAACCCTGTGATAGTGGCAAAAAGTTTCAGCCGCTGGGGCCAGCCTTGCTGCACTTATTTAGCTCCCCAACCAACTACAAGTGCAGCAACTATTTTGCCCTGATCCCCCCTTAGGGGCAGTCACCGAGAGACGCTCTAGTCCACGCTTGGCCCTCGGGTCTACTTTATGCTTATCCTTCTCTTCCCCTCATCTCCCAATTTCTGAAGAATGCAAGGCAGTTGAAAAGCAAAGTGATCCTCATTGCTCCATATTGGCCTTGACAAGTCTAGTTCCCCTTCTTCTGGCCTCACCTGCTAGATCGACCATGGATCCTCAATCCATCCCCAATATTGATCTCCCATCTGCAGGGTCTGACTCACCCCAGTCTAACAACCCTGAAGCTGACAGCTTGGTTTCTCCACTTCCAATGATTGCCAGGCAAGATAACCTCTCATCCTTGGTGCGGAATATTCTTATTGCATCTCATAAATCGTCCACCAGACTAATCTATCTCAATAAATGGAAAAGGTTTTCTCTATGGGCAACAAATAAACAATTAGACCTCTTGTAAGCCCCAGTTTCGGTGGTTTTGGATTAATTATCACATCTTTTCCACTCTGGGGTGTCTGCCTCTACTATTCATGTGCATTTAGCTGCCATTTCAACTTTCCACATTGGTTTTCAGGATTCTTCTCTCATGTCACATAGACTCTGTAAAACTTTCTTAAAGGGGGTTCTTCACCTAAAACCTCCCTTTAGAGAACCAGCACAACCTTGGGATTTGGGCTTGGTCCTGCAAGCCCTAACAGCTCTCCCCTGTATACCTGCATCTTCATGTGATTTAAAGTATCTCTTTTGGAAAACTTTGTTTCTGATTGCAATCACATAGGCCAGACAATTGTCACAACGTCAAACCTTATGCATCAAACGTCCTTACCTTATCTTCCATAAGGATAGGGTATCACTGAGAACTAATTCTTCCTTTTTACCAAAAGTGGTGTCAGAGTGGTCTATCAACCAATCTATTGACCTTCCAGTATTTTTTCCTAATCATTCTAACAAGGGAGAGTATTGCCTGCACTCCTCTGGATGTTCATAGGCAAATACAATTCTACCTGGACAGAACAAAATCTACCGATAAATCAGACCAACTATTTCTCGCCTTTTCTGGACCAAGACTAGGTCATCCTGTCTCAAAAGTTACATTGGCATCATGGTTGAGAAATTGCATTAACTTTATCTACAACAAGAACAATATCACCTTGCCTCACAGAGTGAAAGCACATTCTACAAGGTCTATGGCAACTTCAGCAGCTTTTCATGCTAGGGCTTCCCTCAATGATATTTGCTCAGCTGCGACTTGGGCCAAACCTCATACCTTTATCCTTCATTACAAATTGGATTTGGCCTCCATAGGTAGAGCTCCTTATGGCTACATGGTGCTCAGGAATGTACTTCCATGAAGGCCACCCAGGGATACAGGTAGCTGGGGACTCTGTCCCATCAGTAAGGAATGAACGAAGATTAACAACATCAGATAAAGAAGTTATGTCTTACCATAACTTTCCATCTGTGTTGCTGATCTTCATTCATTCATTAGTCCCCACCCTCCGTCCCCCTCCGGAGGCTCATGGTTGATCTCATACTCCTTCATTGTAGGTCTGTTATGACCAGAGGTAGCCTCTACTTTTGTCTATCAACTTGCAAACTTGATCTAAGGTAACAAGGAGCACAGAATTCTGGATAGGACCTTGGCATGAGAGTTTTTGGCTGACGGGAGCTTGATATAAGGCTGGCTTGGTTCTGAGGACGGAACTGATAACCCATCAGTAATGAATGAATGAAGATCAACAACACAGATATTACGTTATGGTAAGACATAACTTCTTTTAGAGGTTAGCAGTGAATCCTGGATGTCTACCTTTTTTCTGTAGTCTGAGATGCTTATACAACAATTAGATCATCAGTCCATCTCTCTTCAGGTGCACAGGTATCATGATGCATGCTGTGACATCAAAGGACAAACCAAATCTAGTGCACTACTTGACCCTAAGCCTATTAGTTCATTGCTACTGCTTGCAATGCTTTTATTTCAGTTCTTTTGATACATGCCAGTGAAATGTTCCACCATTAAAAATACAATTCTATCTTAATAAGTGCCACTTAACTCAGTACCAGGAGGATGCTGATAGTTAAAGGGTCTACATGTGAGGGTCCCACTCAGCATCACCATTGTCTGTTAGGGCACTTTTAAGAATGAAAACGAGGTAGTTGAACCCTAACAGAGGTAAGTCTCTTTCAAAAACTGAACTTCTAGGGTTCAGATTAAATCAGATGATTTAGGTCCTCTCATGTCAGTGTTCATGGGTCAGGGCCTAGATTTCAGATAGACATTTATAATCTGATGAGTACTCATTATAGGCACATGAACTCAATGTTAGAGAACATGGAATGTTGCCAACACCTGACTGTAGGTTTCTCATTCGCACTTGCCTTTGGAAGATGCTTTCCATTTTGCCAGATCAATGTCACATGATGTACGCTCACAGCTTATTTGTTGCAGCACTAGCTTGTTTATAGTGTGGAGGATGGCTGACTCCCACAGGGGATGCTACAAGGAGAAAGAAGTTGGATGTCAGTATGCCTGTGACTCCCCCAACCAAACAGCTTTCCCTGATGACACTGCTTTAGAGAAAACTGTATAGCTGATGATGTCTTCTATTGGCTGTCCTGTAGGCCCAGTTCTTCCCTTCAGAAATGCCTTAATGTATATACAAGGAAGGAGGAGGAGCAGTCTTTTGTCATCCCCTATGGAATCTGTCATTAATGACATAGACCATTTTGCTGCAGGCCTGAAGAAGATGAATGCTTTCTATAAGCCTCAGCTGAGTGTACTGAATCCTTGACCAGACATCTTAAGCTCATGTAAGTGTGGGACTGCATTATTTTCCATCCTGCTACCAGACAAGGAGTCTAATGCAGACATGTGTAAGTAAGAGACTTTACTACTGTGCTGCATTGACACTCAGAGCATTTTTGAGTATTCATTTCAGATTTCACTCCTTTAAAGTGGGTCAGGTACTGAAGAAGCCGCACTTTTGAGTATTCATTTCAGATTTCACTCCTTTAAAGTGGGTCAGGTACTGAAGAAGCCTACCTCCCTTATTGAGTATCCACATTGTCTGTGCTTATATAACATCAACATAGACACCAGTATGCTATGTGGCATCAAGACTTAAATGATAAATATTCTTTTTAAGTATTTATGTTTTTGTTAATATACAATTATTATTTATAGTAAAAGAAAACACTCTAACTGCAACCCAACCATCATGAGTTATTTCATTGTATGTACATTTATCAGAAAACTGCAGGCTTTGGGTCCAGGAGTTATTTATTCCTGACTGTAAATGGAATAAATGAGAAGACTGAAAATGTACTGTGCCAGATTTCTGCATGTTTTTGAAGAAAAAGCATGTAATATATTTACTTTTCTGGAAGAGGAAATACAAAATAGCAGGAGTAATATGTATCCATAAATTCTTGTCACCCTAAAAGTAATCTGTAACTTTTTCACCATGTGCTCTTTACAAGGACAGAAGGGCCTACAGATGCTTATGTTACTGAGATGAAGAATACAAGGGTTGGGGATTTAATGAGCTGTGTGATTTACTCATGAGAAAGCACATTTCATAATATAGAAATGGGTAAATGAAGGGCTTGTTAAGAAAAACAGACCCGATCTTCCAAAAGGCTGTGGATGTATGCAAAAAAGTGAAATTACTCTCACTTAGTTAAAAAAAAATAATTGAGGAAATAGATATGTGTAAGAATAAATGTGAGGGAAATAAAAAGGCCAAAGTGTGAATGTGCTGCAGTAGTAAATGCTATGAAAAGGAGAACCATGTAAGAATGCATTGCAATAGTAATGGAATCAACAAGCAGAGGGTTGAGGTGCAGAAAAAAATATACTGCAAATGAAATTCAAGCCACACATAGTTGGTATGGCTAAATGTATGACAGAAACATGTCTTAATTTTAATCAGTTTTGTAGAATAATTGCACTATCATTTGTTAAATATGGTAAAAAAAAGTTTTAAAAGGAATTTTTATGTTGTTGAATAGAAACATGAAAATGAGTTGTTGGTTGTAACGTCTGAAATACATCAGAGACAGTGAAATGCACATACAGATCAGGTAAATGGCAAAATACAGAAAATAAATAAAATGTTCAGTTTAAACCAGACAAGTGTTAGTGTAATATTTTATATGAAGATACTGCAAGAACTTCAAGCAAATTGTTAACATTTTCAAGACAGTGAGTGGAGTTAGTGGATAAAACTTTACTGACATGAATGCAAAAATAATTACACAATTCTTTTTCAAATGTTTGCATTCAGTGAAATAAATTTGTTTACTAGTTTGCAGTACATGGCTAGTTAGAACGTATATGCAATAAAACATGCTTGCAGTGTAAAAGCAAACAATGCATGTGTACAGGCAGAGACGATCAGTCTCAGGTACATATTGAATACTATATATCGAGTGCTAAAAAACGAAAATAATAAAATCGCAAAACCACTATGACCAGTGAAAACTGCAATTTATTGTACTGACAAAACTCACAAATCTCTCGCGCGTTGGTACAAAGCCTTTCAAGAGTATCGCATACTATGCTGAGCTCTAGCAAGAGTATCCTACATAGCTGCCCTGATTTATGTACACGCTTAGACTATTTTCAAGAAGAATATCCTATGCCAGTTAAACACACTCCAAGGTAGGTACTAACTCTCATAAGCAGAACTGAGCAGGGAAGGAAGAAGTGAATGAAAAGCTTAGGTGTCATTACGTTAGAATCAGTAGCACAGGTGAACAGTATGGTTACAGTGGTGAAACAAGACAGGATCTGAATAAGTTGGTTAAAAAAGAGAACTGCCCATTGAAGACATATCTCAGAAGTATAAACGCTGAGATATTTATTGCAGGGCTCATCACTATGGAATAATCATTTTGCATGGGTGGTAACCATGGGCATATGTCCTTGCATCCTCACATTCAAAGCTTTTCTGCACATCCTTCTGGCATGGCTGTACGTCCTTTCCCAGAAAGTCAGTATGATATGGGTAAAAGGTGCAGCACCCTGTGGCATATTTAGTTCTTTTTTGCTACACAAAATGATTGGTCTAAAGTCTTTGTCAGTCCCTTCCAGTTATTTTCTAGATTTCCACGTTTAGACTGGCTTATTGATGTTTAAAAATTTGATTAGGGTATTTTGGGATTTTGAACTTGCCATTTAGTTGAAAGTTCAGAGATCAATGACTTCCCCAGCAAAGCTTCAGATAAATTTGCCTGTGGAAGAAAAATGTACACCAAATAACTACCATTCACAGTACCTATTTTGCTTGGAGAGCTGTGTGATCTCTCCTGCTGTGAGTGAGTTTTGTGTTTTTTTTTTTAACAAGAAAACTCTACTAGCGCCAAACCTTGGGGACACCCTAGAGCATAGAATGCTTGTACCAGGAATGCAAAACTCATTTGTCCTCCTTCTGTGGGAGAATTATTGAGTGGCAACCTTAAGCCAGAAATGCCACTGAAAAAAAAAAAAGAAATGACAACAGCAACATGTACAGCCAAAAGACTGTACCCAAAGAGGTAGTAAGAGAATGCGACCATTGTGACCCCCACCAGTACCACTGACAGCTGATGACAAGTGTGTTCAGTGAGATTCTTTGCTTGGCCCATCCCGCAGTGTTCTGTAGCTGAATGCCTCCATGACTTATCTCCTTTAGAAACATGCAAATAGTAGGAGCCATTTGCCTGTTGCTAGCAAGTTCTCTTATGATGAATTTATGGCCACCAGTCCAAATGTGAATCTCAGGTGTCTTTGATGTTTCAGCCATGTTACCAGGAGAAACAGGTCTTTGCTCTGCTGTCCTGCTAGGTGCAGAAGAAAACTGGGACTCTGTTTATTGATCAGGAGAAGAGGCATTCCAGCTGAATGGAGTTCTTCTCATTACCGTTACATTTTGGGTCAGTTTCCTAGAACTGGTCACTAACTCCACAAGTGCTCAACCAATGTTCTGCCAAGTCTGACTATCAGCAGTTTATGAAAGAATATATATACCTGTGGAACCAAATCAGTCTCCAGACCACCCAACTCCCCCACCTTAGAAGTAGCTCATGCAGTGAAAAGAAGGCAGTCGTTTTCCCCTGACTCTTTTAGTTCTGAGTTATATTGGGAAGGATTTAAACTGCTTGACTCATAAATCCTTGTTGAGTCAGATATCCTGACCACTGTGTTATGAGACTTGCTGATGAGGATACAGTGTAATCAGGCTTATCTCCAGAAGATGTGTCTTTCAGTGAGATGTGTGGTTTGTTAAGGAACATTTTAAGTGGGATCAAAGAAGGTATAAAAGATAGGCGTAGTAGAGCTCCTTTTATGTGATGTTCCTCCCATTTTCCAGGATTTAAGAATGCTTTTGAAATAGTGTTCCTGAAACCTAGCTCACAGCTACCAGCACCCAAAAATCTGAAAGGTTTACAGAGTATGTAGTATATCTAGAAATACAAACATATGAATCCCATATCTGACCTACCAATGATTTTCTATATAGAGCTAGAGGATGTAAATTAGCCCCTGACCCAAACACACTGCTCATTGACAAAGATAGTGGGGAGCTGGGCTATTATGACAAGAACGCTTACACTCCTCCTACTACAACCTCTAGAGTTAACACCTTTATTACTTAAGACACAGGCAAATGTGCATTTATATACAAAGCAAATAATATTAACATGTTTTCAGTCATGAACATTATACATCACGTACATTCTTTTGTATAACTACCATCAATCCAGCATTAAATAAATTGTTCAATTCCAGCCTACCCTTAAACCTCACTCCCCCTCAAAACATTATTCTGTATGTATTGTTCCCACAATTTCCATTTTTCCTATGTAATTTGCTCCTACCCTTTTCTAAAGATTCCAATTCCAGTTCTTTTATCTCTGTTACAATATTCAATATGTCAAAAACAATTGGTTTGGACTTTGATTTCCACTTTCTAGTAATTCTTTTTTAGCAGCCACCACTAGAATAAAACTTAACAAGGCCTTACTATGTCTAGGGAATTAAGATCCTGTATCCCAGCTCAACAAAATAATTTCCTTAGTTACATACATTTCATCACCTAATATTTCAGACAGAATAACCCTTTAGTGAATTTTTAAAATCTGCCAACTCTACACTATCAGAACATATGTTCTCAGTTACTCTTTTTTTCCCCATCACACACACAACATTTGGCATCTACTTGAGTAAAAAGAGTCTGCTTGGGGTATAAAACACCCATGCAAACACTTCCATGGAAAAATCCTAAATATTCTAGACTTTGTTGCACATTCAGGAGACATACATATGCTCTGCCATTGTTTCCTTGTGAACTGCTTATCCAGTTTCTCTAAACAATCTTTTCTAACCTCATCTGGTTGATTTCTATAGTTATCGTGCAGTATTTTATATTCCCTACTAATTATGCCTTTTTAAATGCAGTTTCTGTTCTAGATTCAACTGAAAACTCTACCAGAGCAGGTCTTTCACTTAGGATTCCCCTCTCCCTTTCTGTTTGCCTATAATCTAGTAATCGTGTTAGGGAAGACCATCTCTAGCTTGCAGTTCAAATTTCTTCTTGGCCTCTTCCCATTCTGTCACCCTTCCCTCTCTAGTTATTTGCTCCCAGTACCTTGGTTCCTTTGCCACTTTTCTCTAGTAAATTTCAGTCCACTTTTGGCTATTCTCTGTACCCCTAATTGCAGACATCCCTAATGACAAAAATCTACTTTCTCCATTCTCGAGTTGGCTTAGTTCTTAGATTAGAATTCCATATGGCTATAATTATTTTCCATGAATTTGCATCCAGATCCCACGGTCTCCTTATTTCTTGAATTTCCCCATGCTTCATCATTACTTCTTTCCACTTTGAATGATAGCTTTCTGCTTGTGTTATGTACTTGAGCTTTAACCATGAAGCTCTAAAATATTGCTTCAAACAAGTACTGCTAAACCACCTTGTTCCATTGGAAGGATCAACATATCCTGCCTGACTCTTGCCCTTTTCCCCTTCCAGATAAATTCCTTCAGCTCTATTAATTTGTCTACAGCTTCTCAAATGATTGATAAAAGTATGCCTGACCTGTATATAAAAGTAAAGGGACTAAAATATTTATTCCCTTTTATGTAATGCTATCCGTATCCGTAAACATGTTTACAGTTTCTCAGTATTATTTTTTGTTTAGACTCTTCACATGTATCCTTTGCTGACATAACAGAATCCTTTTAATCCATACTCCTAAATACTTCATTTTATCATTCCCTTATAAATATGGGTATTGCTGAACCAATTCACGTGTGGGTACATAGTTTACAGCTATAGCCTTTGTTTCATCTTCATTAATTTTAGATCTTGAAAACACTTGAAACTGTTTTAAAATGTTGCACAACACTGAGATGTCCTTTTCTGGTTTTATCAGGTGCAGCTTAATATTGTCTACAAATTAAGACTTTTTTTTATTACCATACCAATTATATCCCTGAATTTCTAAGTCTGTTATTTTCTTTGCTAAAGGCTCTAAATATAAAGTAAATAACTTGTCATAGAGGAAAATTACCCTTGTTATCATATCATGGAATGCAAATTCTACCATTGCCCTACTCATAAAATCCCACCTTACTCCGTCAAATGCTTTCTCATCAAGACTTAGCATCAAGAGCGGTATTTTCTTGTGTTCTGCTTCCCTATGGATTATCATTATTCTTTTGATGTTGTTAAATGTTTGCCTCCCCTATACAAAACCAAATTGATCCATATATATCAATTTTGATAACATTTTTGCTATTCTTTTAGCTGTTGTCTGATGTGTCTTTGACACTTTATGTATTACAGCCACCACAGCTTTCCTCCAAGATGTTGGTGCTTCCCCTCCTTTTAGAATACTGTTAAACAAAACCTTCTAGATGTTTATCACTTTCTTAACTCCTAGTTTTGAGGTTTCCGCAGGAATCCCATCTATACCTAGAAGCCTTCCTGCAGATTGATTATGCATCACCATTTTTTTCTTGTCACCTCCTATCTTAACTGTTACTTGTAAGCCTCATCTACCTCTAACCTTAGCATACTTAAGTCTTCCATAAAAAGTTCAATACAAATTTTCATAAAATTTCTGAAATATCTCTAGATCCTCTACAGAATTTCTGATTATTTTTCTTGTTACAGGCTCCCTAAGTTTGGCAGCAACCCTTTCTACTTTCTGTTGCCTAAGTCATTGTGCTAAATATTTTTGTGCTCTGGAGTTGTTATGGAAAAACAGTTGCTTAACAGCAATCTTTCTAAACTCATACATATTATCCAAATATTCCCTTGAATTCATTTTAGCACTCTGCAGTTGTGCCTGTTTTTGATCTGTGAGAGTCTCCTTATTCTGTAATACTTTAGCCTTTGTCAGTCCCTCTAAATAATTACTTTTACTTCTTAGCCATATCTGTTTTTCTTTTATTTCTGCCCTATTTTTAAGTTCCACTTTCAATTTACTCACTAGCTATAACTTCTGAAGAAATTTCTGCTATCTCTAATAACTCTTGAATACTTTCCACTCCCCATTCCTTAAATTCTCTTCTCTTTAACTGGTAGGTAGAGAAGGCCCAGTGTCATTATCCTGCATTTTTTTATCTGAGGTTTTACTGGTGCATGATCTGAAATAATTATTGGATGCACTGTGTCAAAGCTTTCAGTTAAATGCCCATGTTCCAGTGAAGTATACTTTCTGTAATCTAGCCCAGTTATTGTACCATGGGAAATAATATATAAATTCTCTCAGAGATCCCATTAGTGAGTTCACCTCTTCCATATTAAATATTTTCATAACTTTCTTCAGAAATCTATCCTCTCATTATATTTTCCATTCTAGGTCCCCAGATACATTCTCACTGTTGCAAATAAAGTTCCAGTCCCTACCTATAAGTAATATTCCCAAATGGAAGCTGATTATTTCTGCCAAAATTTTCTTAAACTCCATAATAGCAGTTTTAGGTGGAATATAAATACATGCCAGAGTAATCCTCCTCCCTTGACAGTTGTCCCTTGCTATCCCAAATCTACCATTAGCTTTTTTCCTCTTCTTGCAGTATTGGAGCTCCTCTAGCAATTAATATAATTACTCCATTTTCTTTGTCCCTGATATTCTCCCGAATATCCATACTGGAATCCTTTGCTTATCAAATTTGCATTCTCACTTCTTTCCAAATGTGTCTCCTGCAGCATTGCAATTTGCACTTTGCATTTCTTAATATAATTCAGTACTCTTATTTTTTGTCTATACTTGTGAGGCCATTCATATTCCAACATAATAAGGATAGTGTAGCTTTATGATGTTATTATTCTCGCCTATTATATATAGCAACTTTTTAGAACATATATTTCCAGCTTTTGTGATATATACACCCACTAACATGTGGCAAGTTGATCTTTTATACAGCTGTATCTTGTCATTTCCATTTGAACCTAAGTCACATTTTAAAAGACTTTTTGTTTTACTGAAAGCACTCAAAAACCCAAACCCCAGAGCACCCCCATAACATATTAATTTAGAACAAAAATACAAGCTATGCACATCTTGAAATAAGGAAGTTTAACCCTCCTGGTAGGAATAATTGCCCAAACCACAGCTGCACTCACAGGTATTACCTAACCTAAAATTAAAGTTAACAATGCTAAGGCACATGCTACAGCTTGTGTTCCTACTACCACTGATTGCTGTCTGTTCTTGTTTTATCTTTATTCTCCTCCCAGATGTGAAAAACAGATTTCTTGCTTTAGAAATCATTAACTTTTAGCCTCACAGCAAGAGGTCCTCCGGCTCGATCCTCGGCTGGGGTGCCTTCTGTGTGGAGTCTGCATGTCCTACTTGTGGTTGTGTGGGTTTCCTCCAGGTGCTCTGGTTTCCTCCCACACCCCAAAGACATGTTGTATGTGGATTGGATACCCTAAATTGGCCCCTAGGTGTGAGTGTGTGCATGTGTGTGCCTTCTGTGGAAGGTTGGGCACCTGGCTGGCAACTCAACACCATAAAAACTCCACTGCCAATCATGAGCAGACAGGTGATCCACTGTGGCGACCCCTAACTGGGAAAAGCCGAAAGAAGAAGAAAAAATCATTAACTTTTAGCCTTAAGAAAAATGTGCAATTATCTTTAAATAAAACTCAGTTATACACTGCACTTTTGTACCAGAAAAGCTGCTATCTCTTATTCACTTCCAGTAAATGTATACCTTTTTTTTACTAAGCTGCTGGTCCTTGTACCTTTTCATTTTACAAGTACTTCAGCAAACAATGCCCAGAGCTCTCAAGATTTATTGCCTGCATTTGTATTCAGCTTATCTCCATGGAAACATGACAGAATGTGCAGCTGCCCTCAGCTGCGGGCTTCTCAATTCATACTGAACATTTATTTACTAAAGGAAAACTTTTCCTTGCATTCACTGTATTCTCTTATTTATAAGGCCCATACACTTACAGAAAAAAAAAAACTTATTAGATTAAGCCAAAAGCATTAATCCAGACATTCACTTATGCAAAAGTCAGAGAAAACATCTCAACTCTAAATATATTATAATTAGTGCACTTTTACACCCTAACCCACACCACAAAAGCCCAAGATTACAGCATATTACCTTAAAGAAGAGGCTTTGCCAGCAGCTGAAAGGAACTGGATCCCCTTTGATTGACACCAAAAACTAAGCTAATTATTAAAATCAATCATTTTTTTTGTTTATACTGCAGCATCATTCTAGGTGAGGGTAGTATGCTGCTCAAAGGAAGGGACATACTTGCTTGGGACACATACTCAGAGAGCTCAACCATGTCTCTCTTCATATAGTCCAGTGAGATATGTCTCAGGTCATTCACACCAACATGAGCTATGCCAGATTCATAATGGTACTTATTGCTGAGAGACCTGAGTACATGTATGATCTGATGAATCCTGACACCAGACAGGGAACTGAATGTGACTTTCTCCTTGTCCATCCATGCTGAGTGGGACATCCGTGTGCCTCACTATTGAGTTTCCAATGACAAGAAAAAATATTTTTGAGTCTTTCACATTAGGGGCTTCATAGGTAAGACATTGGTGTTGCTGTGTGTCTTGGGTGCTGTAGGGATTGTGTTTATTGTAGCAGTCTTGCGTTTTGGCAGTCTCTGGTGTTTAGGTAAGTTTTTCAAGAGAACTTCTGCATATGTAGATTTTCATGTTTGATGCATTCTCTGTGTATGAGTAATGGTACTGTGTGCATATGTAGTGGTGGATGAGTTGACAACCTCTTCTTTCTTATTGTTTTGAGTATGAGAGAGCATGGATTCAAGATTCATGGTTTAGATACATTTATCGCACTTTGTACTATAGTGAGTTGTTAGTAGATGGTTGTCGGTGTACATGAGGCAATTGCTACACTGTCTCAGGAGACCCAAGTCAACAAGGTTGGCAGGAGAAACAACGGTAGTCCAGCTGTCCATAATGCTAGGTTGACGACTGTTTTCACTAGGGGTAGCTTTTCAGAATTGTTCACATTGGAGCTCTGTGGTGGATATTTCTGCCTGGGGTTTTATTTATTTTTTTAGTGATGGTTAATAGGTTACAGTTCACTAGCAGTATTTCTTTGACCAGGAATGCACTAAGGATGAGGACTACACTAGTGTGTTTAAGTGTCCGGTGTGCAGTGCACAGTGCTGCGCAATGTGCAAAAAAGCAGAAACCTACTCAAATGCAGGGCCTAAATACCAGAAACAAAAAACTTGAAAAAACATGTTAAAAAGATTCAAAAGGATCAGTGAGGGTGCTTATTCCAAATTTTATTACTGTTTTCACTGTTTACAAATCTTTTTTTTTTTTTGCCATTTTTCACTGTTTAAGTATTTACTGGTATTTGTCACTGTTTTAAAGCTATCTGTTCTGGTTTTCCAGCTAAGCAGTGTTTAAATAACTGATCTTTTAGTTGTTTAAAATATTGTTTAGAGCCTCCTTGCTATTTTTCTGCTCTTTAAAATGTTTTTTTTTAGTGTCTCGTTGTTATTTTTCTGCAGTGTTAAACATTCCTTAGTCTTTTCCGTTGAAACTAGGGTAGCCAGTAGCTTTTTCATAGTCCGGATACTGTCTTGCTGCATCTGGATTTGTTTGTAGTGGTTGTTTGTTCTGAGCACATTTTCCAGGCCATCTTGGATTGGAAGGGGTCTATCTATTAGTGAAAGGATTGTGTTGATTGGACCCTGTTTGGTAAAGGGAGGTTGGTCTAGGGCTCGGAACAAGCATCATCATTGATCCTTTTGAATCTTTTTACATTTTTTTTTCAAGTTTTTAGCTTCTGGTATTTAGGCCCTGCATTTGAGCAGGTTTATACCATCTTCACCACTCTTGAACAGCTGCAGGATCCTTCCTAGTCAGTGTTTTCTTGTCACCTTTTCTAATTGATTTTCTTTCAGGCTTTCTATGTTTATTCTTTGATGGCATTCAGGCAGAGTATTTACTTGCAGAATTGCTAGCCCTTATCTCTGTTTTTTTTTCACACTGAGAGAGCTGAAGTTAAGCTGTCTAACAGTGTGCAGCCATATTCAAAATGCAGCCTCAGAGTTTTTATCTGCCAGACCTGTATGAAAAAAATACAAAGGGGATATTGTCAGGCAGACAGAGGACATACCATTTGATGCCCTGAAGGACGGAAATTTTAAACTGACCCATACAACCCCGTGAGTTAGGAAGCATGACACTAAGTGTATTTTGGATGCTATAGATGCATGCAGCAGAAGTGAAGCTATGGGTTTGCTGTTGCATAGACATGTTTGGCTTAGGATGCAGCCACTGCCAGATTATGTCAACTGTTGGATGCCCCACTAAACAAAATAAATCTGTTGTGTAGACCTTCATCCCAAGCAATATTACAAAAAGAGGAGTGGTGAAGATGGTATAATATGTTAAGCAGCATTTCCATGCTCTTATGCAATTACAGTAGGAACTAACCCTCTAGGCTGTGGCCGTTTTATGGAAAACAATCATATCCCAACTTACCTATACTTCATTGTGGAGGTTCTGATGAGTGGCTTTTCATTGAGAATTTTAAATTGTGGTTCATATAACCGCAATTAGTTGAATTGTGCAGACCAGTGGTACATTTTTAGTGAGTTTCTCCAGTGTACTATAACTGTGGAGTTGGTGTATATAATTAGAGGGGTGTAGGGGACTTCCCACTTGCAAAAAAAAATTGTGTTTTTGAAAGCTGTAAAAATTATAAACCATAATTATTTGTAGAGACTTAGTGGAATATAGGGAAACCAGCCCACACTACAGATTCCTTAGACCTAGTGTGTGGAGCTCATGCCCAATGGAGTACATATGGTGATATGACACATCAGTGTAAATGAATTGATGGCTGTTATCCTAGTCCTTAGGGCTTTGAAGGCATCTGTCACATAAGAGCCCTGTAAGTGATTATAGGTAGTAGATGACAATGTGATATATAACCAAGCAAGGAATGGCGTATGATGCAAGAGTGCCTTCAGGCCTTATGCTTCTTGTTCTCAAACTTCAGTTCTGCAACAAGTAAATATAGCATACGCCCACCACCAATACTCATGAAAGTATCTGATGGTATTTATAATGTCACACAGACATCTAGGGAGTCCAAATACTAGACATCTTTGCTCAGAACATGACTAGCTTGTAGAAAAGTTCTGACTCCTTTCAAGAAAGTACTTTAGTGAACACTTTCATTATTCCATGGGTTATGCTGTATTCCTTTTCTCCCGTTCCTGATACCAGTGATCCTGATAAAAGCAAGAAAAGACATGACTAAACTCATTCTGATAAATCAGGCCAAGGGAAGTACAGCATAGTTCTACCATCTAGTATAACTAAGCAGGGGGCCCAGCTCTTTCTCCACAATGTTTTACCCTCCTAACACAGGAAGGGGTCATTGGTGCACCCAAACTTGGCCAGTTTCAAGCTGATAGTATAGTATAGATTAATCCAGCCTGATATCTTTCAGAAGCCATTTCTCAGAGGAGGTAGGCAAAGATGCTTAGCAGTAAAGTCCTAAGTGGAAGAGATTCACTTGGTAATGTATCACTGAAGAGCCTCTGAGCCAGTGATTTTGAAATAATTAGTAAAGTTTTTCTGGAGTGGTCTCCTCCATGCCTCTGTTAAAAGTATATTGTCATGTACCTCCCATACCCATCTGTTGTACAGCAGAGCAATTTCTAAGGAAAGTACTACACCTTAGACCTCCTAAAGACATTTGTGTCCCATGGGACTTAAATTTCGCTGTGGAAAAGTTAATTCTTCCCTACATTTGAACTGATTGCAACTGCAGGCATTAAATGTATAGCCTTGGAAGACAGCTTTTTAGCAGCAGCAAATTCAGCAAGTGAGCTCTGGGTGCAAGCCATTAAGAATAAGAAACTTTATGTAGTCTTATATAAAGTTAGGGTTAGCCTCAGGATAAATCTGTAATCCTTGCCTGAAGTGGTTTCAGAGTTGGCAATGAATCAAGCTATACACCTATCCTAACCCTCAGGATAGAGAGGAAAGGTACTGCTCTTGCCCTATGCAACCCTGGTATTGCTTGTGCAGAACAGATGTAAGACAGTTGTACCAACTGTTTCTATTCCCAATGCCAAGTAAACAGGCCACTCTCCAAATAAACTTGATCAAAATGACTAGCAAAATGCATCACCTTCTGCTCTGAAAAGAACGGAAGAATGGTTAAGGGGACATATTTAAGCCTAGTTTACAAGAACACAAACCAATACAGAAATACCCCTGCTCACATTATCTGTGTGGTTTACCAGCACATCTGGATACTCTTTTTTCCAAACATTGCATGCAGTCCAGAAGTAGAGCATGTGTTGCAGTTGCTATCCTGCAGGGCATGAGTGCACTCCCAGATTGATAATTACTTTAGCAGTCTTCCATGGATAAGGATCGTCCTACAGTAGTGATCCTTAATGGCAAACACACTACAGATATGCAGTTACACTTACCATGAACACGGATCATTGATGCTGTATAGACTCCCACCCTTCTTCTACTGGCATGTAGGGCAACATTTACTGTCTGTAAACACAAGGTTAAGACATCTAACCTATGGACAGTCTAGATGGGGAACTAGGCATCTAGTGCATGTGTGATAAAAATAAAAGAGGGCATTCCTTTAGCTCCTTTTGCATTATGCATAGACTTAGTACTTAAAACAAGAACAGACTGGGCCACTCTATCTAAAGATAATTCAAGGAACAGTCTTTTCCAATGAAAAAATATAGGTCATTAAAATTATGTTGCAAATCCTTGAAGGCCTTACATAGTGATGAGTGGGAAAGAAGTTTGCCCCTAGGCAGTATACGCTATTATAGTAATGTTTTCAGTACAAACGATCCAAAGATTGTACAATCTGCTTCAACTTTTATTTCTGTGTTCATGGGTTCATAGATAAGTATTAGGCTAGCTGACCTTGCAGGCCATTTTCAGCCTAGTCAGTTTCCATTTTGGTGCTTAAATTAGACTACCCCATTTGATATTAGATAATTCTTACCCATCCCATGGTCAGTAATTAGATATATATCACTCCTAGTGAGAATAACTGGGCTCATACTGTAAATAATTTGTGGATACCGTGGATGCGATAAAGCATTTAGCAGCTGCCTCTGTCCATTAGTAGTATAGGGTGTAATGCCAGGGTAAATTACCGATCCATAGATCCATGTTTCACTTGAAGGTAGACAGGGTTTTATGTTGATGAGGAATCTGTTCTAGATCAGTGATATTCATTGCAAGATATACCTATCCCTCCAAACCATTCTGTTGATGTTGCAAAAGAAGTTTTGATACCTGGATTGAGTATTTCTGATGCCATCTGACTTGCAGATGTGAAATAGGTCCTTCAGTATTGGGTCAGAGGATACCATAAATGCTAGACACAGGTTGCCTCTTAAAAGTCTGTAGGATACTGAGTATAGTGAAAGTGCTCTGAGTCAATCCACCTAGGACTTTTTGTCAGGCTTTGTATCCTTCTAGTAAGGTATCTTTGATGGCGTCTCAGTTCTTGTATATGTCTGGACAGGTACATGCCAAGGCAGATATTATATTCAATGATTGGCTTAATTAAGGATGAGAAAAGAGAGACCATGACATCTCTAGATCTGGATGCAGTCCCCTTGTTTATAAGCTGTACAATATAGTAGGACTTTCTTACATCAGTGGACAAATGTTGGTCAAAAGTTAGGACAGTGTTCACATGAGTTCCAAAATCAAGAACAACTCTGTCACCTCTCAGCAGATGTATTTGCTAATGTGGTAGTTCTGCAGGATACACAACTTCCAAAATGACACAATAATGCAATTTGTGGCATTTAGTTTCAGTCTATGACTCTGGCACCAGTTATTTGTTTTAGGCAAACCTTCCTGCAGGATGTTTAAGTCATTTGGAGATTCAATGACTGCTCCTAGCTTGTCGACATCTGCAAACTTAGTCAGCCAGAGGTAGATGCCAAACAGGATAGGTTCCAGCACCAAACACTTGGGAAATACACTTGTGTCTGGTGTCTTTGTGGAAGTAGGATGCAGGAGATCAAAATAAGGGAAGTTATCTATGAACCATTTGGTAATCCAGTGGGTGACATAGGGGTTTATTCCTAGTTTATTTAGCTTTTCTAAAATGCCTTAGGGGGTATTGTGTCAAAAGCTTTGGCCAGGTTGTGGTATGTGATGTGTACCATTTTACCTTCATCATTTGCTTTAGTGACCTTTTCAAAAAGGTACATCAGGATGACTAAGCATGACATGCCCTTGATGAATTCACCCTGATGAATTCAATCTGAGATGGATCCAATGTTTGGAGAGTTCCCTATGTCCTTATTGATTAGTTCCTTGATAAGTCTTTCCATTGTTTTACATATGAGGCTGGCCAGACCTATGGGTCTGTAATTGCCTTAGTCTGTGGAAGGCTCTCCCTTATGCAGGGGAATGATTGTAGCTGTTCTCCATTCACTTGGTATAAAACCTGTATAGATGCAGAGGTTGAACAGTGTTGTTAGGTGGTGTGACTAAATGACACTGCAATGCAGTATTTGTAACTTTTGATAACGTTTTAGGACTTGAAATTGCGCGATAGCTAGAGGCAAGTCAGTTTCTGGTATATCTTGTGGGATAAATGGAGGCGGCTTGAACTACCACATTATCTCAACTACCTTCAGTTAACCACTGCCCGTAAAATTATATATAAACCATCAGCTTGCCCTTCTCTTTACTCCTTACTGCCTTTGTATCATCCTAACAAACCTCTCAGATCAGAAAACAAAACACTGCTCAAGTAGGAAAAACCCAATCTCCCATCTAGTCAAATGCTCTATTCTTTTATTGTCTCTAAACTTTGGAACACCCTCCCATCTTCAATCACTTCCATCATGTCTGTGAAAAAAACTTGAAAAAAAAACAAAAAAAATATTCTTGTTCTCCTAACTTTCCTGGCTAGTTTGCTCCAGTGATCAGATTTTGCTGATCACTGGGCTTTGTCTTGGTTCCTGTACTTCTCCATTTTCTTTGTTTGGTCAGGGGGAAGTTATTTTACTCACCAGTGGGAGTGGGGAGTACTGAGCTGCCTGTTTGTCCTCAGAGGAGTGGTTTAAGACAGTAACTTGTAGTTCAGTGGCCATTTTGGGTCATTTCCTGCCTTTTCCAGCCCCCTGCTATAAAGCACGCTTTGGCAGGCTTTTCTGGCTGTAGAGAACTCAGCACAGCTCCCCGTGGTATCCAGCAGAGTTCCTAGAGCAGCAGAGGACAGAAAAAGCAACTTTCCAGATTTTAAGTATTTTTTCTTGCATTTTTCGACCATTTGTGTTATTCGACTGTTTCTGTCTATTTTATAGTGGTATTACCTGTTTTTCCTGTTTTTATAAGCTTTAATTGTTGGTTGCACTTCTTAGTTTAAGTTTGCTTAAAAGTTAAACGACAGGCTAATACACTCAAGTGTACTAGCTTTTGATAGCATTTAATCGAAAAGCAAAGCATTTATTGTGTTTTCTGTTCTGTCTGTGAAAAAAACTTGAAAAAAAACAAAAAAATATTCTTGTTCTCCTAACTTTCCTGACTAGTTTGTTCCAGTGATCAGATTTTGCTGATCCCTGGGCTTTGTCTTGGTTCCTGTACTTCTCCATTTTCTTTGTTTGGTCAGGAGGAAGTTTCTTTACTCGCCAGTGGGAGTGGGGAGTACTGAGCTGCCTGTTTGTCCTCGGAGGAGTGGTTTAAGACAGTAACTTGTAGTTCAGTGGCCATTTTGGGTCACTTCCTGCCCTTTCCAGCCCCCTGCTATAAAGCACACTTTAGCGTGATTTAGCGCGGAGTTGCCACTAGAGCAGCATCGGGCAGCGCCGGTTTAGCAAGGTTAAACTTTTTCTGGCTCCATAAGGTCTGTTCTTCATTTTTTCCCTTAGAACTGCTCTACTAGTAACCTAAACAGTATATCCCTTGACTAAAAAGCGCAGCACTTGTTCCTAAAAGTTTTTTTTTCTCAAAAAAAAAAGCTCAGCACTTGTCACTTCTATATTATACAAAGTCCCTCACTTGCAAAACCCCCCCAGGAGTACCCACTTCCTTACTAAGTCCTCTCTTATTCAGTCTCATACCTAACTTCTTAATTTTTCTAGCATGTCGAAGGGCCAGATGCTGGCGTCCTCTCCTGCCCAGTTGGTGAATCTGGGAATATTGAGGCAATGTTACAATTGCCTCATGTACACAGACAACCCTCTCCTCCTCCCACATAACACAAATACTTGCGAGAGATGCAGCTATTTAGCCAAACTGGAGGCTGAGCTCTCTCAACTCAGGACTGGCAAGACCAGACAGGAGGAGAAGGCAACTACACACACCACAAAACCAGCCTCACATAATGCTACCACACCACTGAATCAAACACATAAACACACAAAAACATACTCGGAGGCTCTGAGTAAAAATTTACCTAAACAGCAGTGGCCTCCAAAGCAGACACCCAAACAACTGCTACCTCAAGACACCCCACAAGCAACACATAAACCACAAAATCAGTGTGCAAAGCAGTCACAGCCCTTAAGGCCAAATACAACACCAAACATACTTGTCATAGGTGACTCCATAGTCAGACACACTAATGTCTCACTCACCAGGCTGAACAAGGAGAGGGTCACAGTAAGCTGCCTATCGGGCACTAGAATCCGCCACATAACACAAGCACTTGGGTCACTCCACGGCAAGTACAAATATGACACAGTCATTGTCCATGCTGGTGTGAACGACCTGAGACGTACCTCCCTGGACTACATGAAAAGAGACATAGAGGAGCTCTCTGATTATGTAGCCCAGGCAGGTATGACCCTGACCCTGACCCTGAGCAGTATCCTTCCTTCACCAAGAATGATGCCACAATATAGAGACAAGATGATCAGCTTTAACAATTGGCTTCATGTCTGGTGTCATTCAAAGGAGATCCAGTGTCTGTCTGCCTGGGATAACATGCTTGACAAGCCACGCTGCTTCACAAGGGACGGCTTGCACCTGTCACCCCTGGGATTCCGGATATTGGCTAAGGCTCTTGCCACCCCCATAGTGCCTTTTTTAGGCAAGACTCAAATTCTAAACCTACCACCCTAGAAAACAAAAATGGGAAGAAACTGAGGGTAATGCTCCTCAATGCCAGAAGTCTAAATCTCAAAATGCACGCACTCGAGGCCCTTCTCAGTATGGAGAACATCGATGTCTGTGCTGTAACTGAAACCTGGTTCAAGGCTCCTGAGAGCACCCCAGCACTATTAAGTAAAATGTTGAAAAAATTAAACCAAGTAAAAACGAACAAGGACACCAGGCAATCAAAACTCTTCTTTACCAGTTTAATAAAGCGCTTTTCGTCATACAAGGTTGAATGACTTCTTCAGATAAATTTAAGAAACACAAGTGCTTACTATTTATATGTTTTTCCACCCCATCCAGTTCAATTAACTCCAATTCAATTAAGTTAAATTGATTAATTCATCCAGTAAGTTGTTATAACTTTCAAACATTTAAAGGGGTATTTTATCAGCAATTGTAGCTCTAACTCACAGCTCAATGCATAATCTACATATATACATTTGTAAGTACCTTTATATATCTTATGTTAACTTTGTATGACTTTCAAATATAAATTATAAATTTTTAATTATTATTTAAAAATAAATATATACCCCAGCACTATTAGGTTTTACCTCATATCATGCGTTCTGACCCCAAAACCCGGACCACACCACAAAAGGAGGGGGGTGTATCCATATTCATAAAGGATACCCACACCTCCAGGTTGGTGGCAACGCACGAAGCTTTGGAAACCATCCAGGTTCAACTAACCATAGGCAAAACTGCTCTACAAATTGTAGCATGCTACAGGCCACCCTCTCAAACTCAGGAACCCCACACAGCCTTCCTGAAGACACTGGAGGGTATAAATGTATCTCCAAACACCATCATATTGGGTGACTTCAACTACCCGAATATAGACTGGGAACATTACTCAAGCCCTAACTTTCTAGCCCAACGGTTCCTGGAGTTCATAAATTCAAATGCCATGGAACAGCTAGTCACTGTTCCCACGAGAGGAGAAAATATACTAGATCTCATTATCACAAACATGGGGACAAAATGCTCCACACCGGAAGTATATCCCTCATTGGTGAGATCTGATCATAAACTAATCTCACTGGAAATCCACATCCCGCCCCCACCCCAAACAAAAAAGACCACAGTGAAGAACTTCTCTAAAGCAAACTTCACACTACTCAAGACTTGTGTGGTATCCTTCAAGGCCCCTGAGCCAGTGGAAACCACAACCCAAGCTGCGGAAGCCCTTACAAATGCCTTCTATGAACACCTCCAGGACTGCATGGATCAGGCAATCCCAAATAAAACCAAGACTCTTTCCACAAAGGGCAAACGTCCAGTCTGGTGGACCCCAGCCATTAACAAACTTTACAATAAGAGGAGAAAGCTATTACATGATAGAACAAAATCCATAAAAGGGAAGTCACCCCTGATCATTATTAGTAAAAAAATACGAGCACTCATAAAATCAAAGGCCAATTTTGAGAGAAAAATTGCCATGGATTCAAAGGACAATCATAAGGCCTTTTTCAGCTATGTTAGGAACCTGGGTGGAAACTCCCAGATATGCTCAGAATTAGTCCAAAATGATACAAAAATCACTGAACCCACATACATTGCCAACATACTGGCAGACAGGTTCAGTGCAAACTTCACCCCCCTCACCCCCCCTAAAGGAGAGATAACTATCCCAGCGGAGTGTAGCCTCCCAGACATCTCAAATGCGCAGGTGAAAGCTGCTCTCTCTAAAGCTAAAAACACAGCATCAATGGGACCGGATGGTGTCCCCGGCTGTGTGCTACACGAGCTAAATGAGGAATTAAACCTGCACATAAGGCAGCTGTTTAATCTCAGCCTTACCACAGGATACGCGCCCAAGGAGTGGCGTACAGCAACTGTGGTCCCACTCCACAAAGGCGGTGCCTCTATGGACCCTGGTAATTACCGCCCCATAAGCTTAACAAGTCTAGTCTGCAAAGCTATGGAGAGGATCATAATGGAGCTCATAAACAAAGATATAGGGGACTTGCAGACTTTGGACCCGACCCAGTTTGGCTTCATCAAGGGCAGATCATGCCTTTTGAACTTGGTCGACTTCTTCGAAACAGTCACCAAGGCCATTGATCAGGGAAGGCAGTCCATACAGCCTACCTTGACCTTGCAAAGGCTTTCGACACAATACCCCACTCGGGTATTGTAGAAAAACTTACCAGCTTAAATGTAAAACCATATGTCACAAGATGGGTTGCAAACTGGCTTAAGGACAGAACCCACAGGGTTAGAGTTGCTGGCGCTATGTCAGACTCCAAGCTGGTCACAAGTGGTGTCCCACAGGGCTCGGTCCTTGGCCCCTATTGTTCGGCATCTACTTCTCAGAAGTACAGGCCAACATGGGAGGACTTTGGCTGACAAAGTTTGCAGACGACTGCAAACTGGGCCATAGTGGAAAGTGCATCGGACACGGATATCCTTCAGAAGGGACTCACGGAAACAGATAGCTGGTGCCAGAGCCATGGCCTGAAGTTAAACGCCAAAAATGTATAGTCATACCCTTCGGGAAAAACAAGGTAACCCCAAGCTACCATATAGGTGGCAATCCACTAAGCACAGAAGAGGTTATCAGGGACCTGGGGACCCAGGTTGACAGTGGCCTTTCTTTTGACACTCACATTGCTAAAGTGGTTAGAAAGACCTTATACATTGCCCACCTGATCATGAAGGATTCACATCCAGATCTAGTGAGGTCATTGTTCCCCTGTACTCTTCACTTATCAGAGCAATGATCGAGTACAATGCCCCATTCGGGATGTATCTCACCCGACATCTGCAGCAATTGGAGAGACCCCAAAAGTTCCTCACCAAAAGGATAAAGGGACTCCAAAATCTGTCATATGCTGCCAGATTGAAGAAACTCCAGCTCTATTCAGTCGCATACCGTCTGCTCAGAGGTGACATGTGCCTGACATACAAGGCCATGTCCAACCCGGAATTAATGGACATGCTCCACCTCAAAAATCCAAATCCACCAAAACCACTAGAGCAAGCGACTTAAACCTTAGCACGGATATAA
This sequence comes from Protopterus annectens, assembly GCF_019279795.1. NCBI lineage: Eukaryota > Metazoa > Chordata > Ceratodontiformes > Protopteridae > Protopterus > Protopterus annectens. Next base: position 548,836,437 of record NC_056728.1, read on the forward strand.
ATAGGATGTGCTGGAGGGATAGATTTATCACTCAGAGACTCCCTATGCTGTGGAATAAAATCCCGGTCCATGTGAGGCAGAGCACCTTGCTGGCTCTGTTCAAGAGAAATCTTGACCTGTGGATGGGAGATCGTAGGTTTACCCCGGGAATCATCTCTGTGTCACTGCTGGACAGAGGCACAACAAACTAATGGGCACAGTATTTTTTCATGTAAGGGGTGGCGTAAGCCACAAAACTTTGGGCTAGGCTTATAAATGCCTTAGGGCAGATAGCCTAGTATAAACCTATGAACCTATCTGTAATCCCATTCTCTTTAAGAAGCCTCTTAGACAACATCTCTCCTCTGGCTGGCTATGCTTGTGTCAAAATAACTCTCTCCAAATACTGCTCCTCTTACTCTAACTCCTTTCTTTATGGCTGCTGGTGTGCAAACTTACTCTCTCTATAATCCAAACCCTACTTGCCTTACACCAATCCATCTTTCATTGTCGTCGGCCTACCTCTCACCATTACAGCCATCACCCTGCCTTGACAATTATCCTCTACTCTTGTCTCAAATCTCTGTCAGTTAACATCTTAAAACTATCATCCCATTCTGTATAAACCCTCAGTAAATATTTAAAATCTTATCTGACTATTTGCATAAAGTCCTTTAACAATGCTAATCACTTTAGATCATATAAATGCTTATTATGTATATAAATAACTTAAACCTCTCTGCTCATACTATATCCAAACTGGTTACTGCATAATACCTGTTAGCTCTGGTATGTATTTGTATTCAAATCTGACTTGTTAATTGTATGTCCAAGCTTGTTACTGTATTACCTGCTAGCTCTGTATGTAATTGCATTTGTATCTGTATCAACTTGTTAATTGCATGTGGAGCTTTTCTCCCTGGGCCTCCACTGAAAATGGGTTCACCTAGGCCCGGTGGACCTTCCCGGTAAACAAATACACTAACCTAACTAACTAACTAACTAACTAACTAACTAACTAACTAACTAACTAACTAACTAACTAACTAACTAAACTAACCCTTCATCTGTAAGAGGTAATAATGCAAAATTATCAGAAAACAAAAGTCTTTTAGAAGAGATTTTGTTACAGACAATATATAAGTTAGAGCGGTAGAGAAAGTGGGAAACAGCTTCTGCCACAATACAAAAAACAAACAAAAACAAGGTCTTGCATGGTGCAAACAGAAGATGGTGCCATCATTAGATGTGACTGGAGGCACCATGTACAGGCTACTTCTAAAGAGTCTCAAGATGAATGCAGATTTCCTGAGAGACATTCTCAGGTGTTCGAGCATAGGATGATGAGGCCCTTGGCCAGTTGGAGTGTTACTAATCATAGGTTCATACTAGGCTATCTGCCCTAGGGCATTTATAAGCCTAGCCAGAATGTGTTTGGCTTTCGCCACCCATTTAAAATTAATTTTGCTCTGCCCTTTTTCGAGGTTAGTATACTGTGCCTCTGTCTAACAGTGGCACAGAAGTGATACCCGGGTTAAACCTACGATCTCCCATTCACTCATCAAGATTCCTCTTGAAGAGAGTCAGAGGGACTCTGCCTAACCTGGACTGGGATTTTATTCCAGAGTGAAGGGAGCCTCTGGGTTATGAATCTGTCCTTCCAGCATGCCCTATTTATTTCAGTGCTGAGGTTCAAGTCTCTCGAGCGCATAGCTCGATGGGATTTGGATTTTCTGAGGTGCAGCATGTCCATTAATTCCGGGTTGGACATGGCTTTATACGTCAGGCACAGATCGCCCCTGAACAGGCGGTATGCCACTGAGTAGAGCTGGAGTTTCTTTAACTGGGCAGCATATGGCATCTGTTTGAGCCCTTTGATCCTCTTGGTGAGGTACTTTTGGGGTCTTTCCAGTTTCTGCATGTGTCTGGTAAGGTACATCCCAAAAGGGGCATTGTACTCAATTATGGGCCTGATGAGGGATGAGTAAAGAGGCATGATGACCTCCCCTGATCTAGATGTGAATCCCTTCATGATTAGGTGGGCTATATAAAATGTTTTTCTAACCACTTTGGCCACGTGTTTGTCAAATGAGAGACTGCTATCAACTTGGGTCCCCAGGACCCTAATTACTTCTTCTGTACTTAATGGATTACCACCTATGTGGTAATTTGTGGGCACTTTGTTTTTGCCAAAGGGGATGACTATACACTTTTTGGCGTTTAGCTTGAGGCCATGGCTCTGGCACCAGTTGTCTGTTTCTATGAGGCCCTTTTGGAGGATGCTTGTGTTGGCTGGAGAGTCGATTATGGCGCCCAGTTTGCAGTCATCTGCGAACTTGGTCAGCCACAGTCCTTCCATGTTGACCTTTACCTCCGAGAAATATATACCGAACAAGTTAGGTCCCAGGACTGAGGCTTGTGGGACACCACTTGTAACTGGTTTGGAGTCTGACATGGCTCCAGCAATTCTAACCATGTGGGTTCTGTCCTTGAGCCAGTTTGCAACCCATCTAGTGACATGCAGGTTTATATTTAAGCTGGTGAGCTTATCAATAATACCCGAGTGGGGTATTGTATCGAATGCTTTTGCGAGGTCCAGGTAGGCTGTGTGGACCACCTTCCCCTCATCAATGGCCTTGGTGACTTTTTCAAAGAAATCAACCAGGTTTAAGAGGCAGGATCTACCCTTAACAAAGCCGAACTGGGTAGGATCCAGTATCTGTAGGTCCCCAATATCTTTATTTATGAGGTCCATGATAATCCTTTCCATAGCTTTGCAGACAAAGCTAGTCAGGCTTATGGGGCGATAGTTTCCAGGATCCATTAAGGCACCACCTTTGTGGAGAGGGACCACTGTTGCTGTACGCCACTCTTTGGGTGCATATCCTGTAGTAAGGCTGAGATTGAACAGTAGTTTTATGTTTGGGTTTAGCTCTTCTTGGAGTTCATGTAGGACGCAGCCCAGGACACCGTCTGGTCCCATTGATGCTGTGTTTTTTGCTTTGAAGAGGGCGGCTCTTACCTGAGCATCTGAGATGTCAGGGGGGCAGCACTCTGCTGGGATAGATATTTGCCCATTTGGTGGGGGGGGGGGGAGTTTGCACTGAACCTGTCAGCTAGGATGTTGGCAATGTCTGTGGGTTCAGTGTATTTTTTGTCATTTTGGACTAATTCTGAGCATATCTGGGAATTCCCACCCAGGTTCCTAACATAACTAAAGAAAGCCTTGTGATTATCCTTAGTGTCCTGTGCAATTTTTCTCTCGAAGCTGTCCCTAGACGATTTTATGAGTGCCCGTAGTTTTTTGCTAATACTGATCAGAGATGCCTTCCCTTTTTGGGATTTTGCTCTATCGTTTAGTAGCTTCCTCCTTCTGTTGTATAGTTTGTTTATGGCTGGGGTCCACCAGACAGGACGTCTGCCTTTGGAGGATTGGGTCTTGGTTTTATTTGGGATTGCATGATCCATGCATTCCTGAAGGTGTTCATAGAATGCATTTATAAAGGATTCTGCGGTCTGGGCCGTATTTTCCACAGGCCCAGGGGCTTTGAAGGATTCCACCTCAGTTTTGAGGAGTGTGAAATTTGCTTTAGAGAAGCTTTTCACTGTGGTTTTCTGGGCAGGAGGTGGGGTCGGGATGTAAATATCCAGTGAGATTAGTTTATGGTCTGATCTTACCAGTGAGGGATACACTTCTGGTCTGGAGCATAGAGTCCCCATGTTGGTGATGATCAGGTCCAGTATGTTTTCCCCTCTTGTGGGAGTGGTAACAAGTTGTTCCATAGCATTTGAGTTTATAAATTCTAGGAACCTTTGGGCTAGGGTGTTGGAGCTAGAGTAATGCTCCCAGTCTATGTTTGGGTAGTTGAAGTCGCCCAATATAATGGTGTTTGGAGAGACCTTCATATTTTCCAGTGTTCTCAGGAAGGCCGAGTGGGGTTCCTGGGTTTGGGAGGGTGGTCTGTAGCAAGCTATAAACGGGAAGGCAGTTTTACCCACTGTTAGTTGCACATGGATAGTCTCTGATGCTTCGTGCTGTGCCACCAACCTGGAGGTGTGGGTATCTTTGAATAATATTGATACTCCCGCTCCTTTTGTGGTTCGGTCCAAGTTTTGGGGCCGAAAAGCATGGTATGAGGTATAACCTGGTAGTGCTGGGGTGCTCTCAGGAGCCTTGAACCAGGTTTCTGTTACTGCACAGATATCGATATTCTCCATGCTAAGGAGAGTTTTGAGTGCATGCATCTTGAGGTTTAGACTTCTGGCATTGAGTAGCATTACTCTTAGTGTGTTATCCCTTGTGATACCTATGGAGGTGGGTTTGTCTTTTGAGCCCTTGCCTAAAAAAGGCACTATGGGGGTAGCAAGAGCCTTTGCCAATATCCGAAAGCCCAGGGGTGACAGGTGCAAGCCGTCCCTAGCGAAGCATCGTGGCTTGTCGAGCATGTCATCCCAGGCTGACAGGCATTGGATTCCCTTTGAATGACACCAATACTTAAGCCAATTGTTGAAATTGATCATCTTGTCTTCATATTGTGGCATAATTCTTGGTGATGGTAAGATGCTACTCAAGGTCAGGGTCATACCGGCCTGGGCCACATGCTCAGAGAGCTCCTCTATGTCTCTTTTCATGTAGTCCAGGAAGTGCGTCTCAGGTCATTCACACCAGCATGGACAATGACTGAGTCATATTTGTACTTGCCTTGGAGTGACCTGAGTGCTTGTGTTATGTGGCGGATCCTAGCGCCCGACAGGCAGCTCACCGTGACCTTGTCCTTGTTCAGCCTGGTGAGCGGGACGTCAGTGTGCCTGACGATAGAGTCACCTATTACAAGTGTATCAGGTGTGTTGTTTAGCCTTAAGGGCTGTGACTGTTCGGCACTCTGGCTTTGTGAGCTATGTGTTGCACATGTTTTGTTTTGGGGTAGCAGTTGCTTGGGTGTCTGCTTTGGAGGTCTCTGCTGCTTAGGCAGATTTTTATTTAGAGCCTCTGAGTATGTTTTTGTGTGTTTATGTGTTTGGTTTGCTGTCGTGGTAGGTCTATGTGAGACTGGAATTGTAGTGAGTGTGGTTTCCTTCTCCTCCTGACTGGTTATGCCAGTACTGAGTTGAGAGAGCTTAACCTCCAGTTTGGCTATATGGATGCATCTCTCACATGTGTTGGAATTTGTTGGGAGGAGGAGAGGGTTGTCTGTGTACATGAGGCAGTTGTAACATTGCCTCAAGATTCCCAGATTCACCAGCTGGACCGGAGAGGAGATTGACAATTGACCTTTGGACATGCTAGAATAGTATTGGGAATTCCTTTATAATTGAAAAAAAGGGCCAATGGGGAACAAGGTACTCAAGGGGAGTTTGTGAGGGTGTAGTGCTTTTAATTTTTTAGTGCTGACTTATATAATTGCTTTAGTGAGCAAGTGCCAGGTAACTTAAATGCAAAAACGACAAACAGTAACTTTCTTTTAAGTGAAACAAGGAAATAAGTACAGTAAGCAATGCAGATATCACTAGGGATCCACAGAAGCACTGAAAAGCTGCGTTTTAGGTGGTATTAGCATTTCAGGGAAATAACAAGCAAACAAACAACAAGCATACAAACAAAGCAAGATTCAGCAGGCCTGGATCTAGTCTATGCTACAGCAAACAAGGTGTACCAATTTCAGTAAGAAACAGTTGAAATATGCAGGCACTATAAGCCTTTAACCAGAAATTCCCAGCTCAGAAGGGCAGAGTCCAGCCTCTCCTCCCACAAGAGTGCAGACCACGAGCCTACTTAATATAAAATAACTGGCCTGAAGCCCAAGTGCTTAAACCAGAACTAATACACTTTTAGAATAGCAGACATTGAGCCCTCAATCAGCAGTTCCCAACTTAAAAGGATGTAAGCTACCTGTCCTGCCACCACAGTGCAGACCACAAACCTTCCTAATGTAAAACAACTGGTCAGAAGCCCAAGTGCTTTGAAGGTTGTACCATAACCTGCTAATTCCGACAAGTTTTGGAGTCCTGAATCTAAAATGTGTTCAGACAGTCCCTGATCTGAGTGTGGCTGTACCTGATTCTTCCCAGACTATTCCACTGACAGAAACCAAACAAAATTCAAATCATTTTAATTGTTTGTCTAACCATTTTTCCTCTGCAGGTCCCAGTTCTAGCCATTGTGAAGTCCGCATCCCAGGGAGATAACATGAATGTGGTAGCTTACAGTAGGCAGAAAAGTGACCAAGTTCTTTTTCTTATAAAAATGTTATTGCATTGCTGTTAAATTATACTGTTTACTCAAATGTTGCAAATTCATGAGGAATTTCTTCTCTTGCATTTGCAAAAGGTTTTAGGGCATGAGTACACTCCAATAGCATTCCAGAATGTTAAATATTTACAGCATAACTGTGTACCGTGGTTTTAGAGAGAGCTTTGTTTCTCTCTTTTGCCTTTTTGGGTGGAGATATGATATCAAATGTATGCAGCTCTGTACTTGTATGTACTGTGGATATTTAATATAGTATTTTAATTTTAAAAACACTGTGTCCCATAATGCTTAGAGTGTGATTTGTCAGTTGGTATGACGTCCATTATGAGAGATTTTGTTAACAATCTTCTTGCTGTGCTGCCATTTTGTGTGCTATTAAATGTACTGTTTTACTTAAATACTCGTATTCCTTGACATTATTACTATCAGCAAAGATGACTGGGAAACCATAGGTGTGCATTGTAAGAAATGGAGAAAATAGATGGACATATGGACTATTCCACAGTTAAAATGGACTCTAAGACTGGAAATCACATTATTTAAAACATATCTGAATATATTTTATACTTGTGTGAATAGCCCAAGCCATGCATAGTATAGTGTTATGCTTAACTTTCACTGATCAGTATAATGTAGTAAATGCTCTTCATAGATCTCCCTCTCCCTCTCTCTCTCTCTCTCTATATTTTTTTTTTAAACTTTAAAAAGAGGGACTGTCATATATGGGTATATACCCGTAAATCCTAAAGAGCTAGCTGCAGTGGTCAGCATGTCATTTGGTATAGAAAAGTTCGATAAAATCTGTTTTTCAATGTAAACCTTCTGAAGTTTAAACCTCGTGTGCTGGCTCCATGAATTACTTATTAAACATCTTGATATGATGGGTTAAAGTCTTTTTTAATTTATTTAACTCAGTAAACCCACTAGGCACGATGGCTTTTAGAAGAACTCAAACCTTTCATTATCAGATAATCCCATATTCATAAATTGTCAGATTTTGTTTTCCCTTGGAAAGAGAAGTCATAATGGCAAGTGTAATTTATTACATTCTTGTAGGATTTAACCTCAGGGAATAATGCAGTTAAATACACACACACAACGTTATTTTATGTTGGCCACAAAATATGGTAATTTAGAATGAGTTGCTCATGGGACGAAGATTTATGTAGGAACTGACATTGATAAACATGCTTTGGAACTAGGTAACAAAAAACTGGGCTATCATGTATCCATGAAGCTTTCACTGAACAACAGAAGAAGGCTGATGAAATGCTTCTCAAACAGTAAAATATGTCACAAGTGGGAAAGATAAAAGCTTCATGTGGAAAATCTACATTGGTGAGCTGGGGAATTAATTGACATATTCTTTTTTGAGTGTATCTTATAACACTTTTTCTTCTCTTGTATTTTGACAGCATAGGATACATCATAATAAGCTGTAACATTTTTGACAATTTGCTTTGTACTTTATAAAACAGGAATACATATGGATAAGTTGTCATTTTTTTCCTACAAACTATTTTAATGATGGATAGAAACCCTACAAAAATGTAGAAAATAGATGAGTAACTGTTAAATGAAGATATAAATAATAATACAGCTTTACAGGTGCTTAATCAGATTTGTTTGTTCATATTTTCACTGTGAAGTAGCATATAAGCACAGTCCCTTATTGTGGGCGTAAATAACTTTAAAAATGGAACTGTTTGCAGTATTGCAGTTGATGAGTGTTGACTGTGCCTGAAATGTACATACATTTTCAGAAGATTTTATCACCTAAAAAAAAATCATCTTAACATCAACACAATCATCAAAACTGTACAAGTCCATTATAACATAATTCCTCTTGCTAAAAGTAGTATCCAGATTCAGGCTGAGGATCTTTTTAGCAGACAATGACAGCAAACAGCTTTCTTTTGTAAACATAAATGATGTTCCAGTCTTATGTGCAGTAATGCTATTGCTGTTTGAAGTAGGTAACACAAATGTGAAGATCTGCAGCATGACTATTTCATATTAGTATATATCTACACACACACACACACAGTTCCCCTGTGCATCACCAAAGATACAAAATGCTGAAAATGGAATTTGCCCTTTCCTCACTGTTGTACGATCCCAGAGTTGGTATATATTATTAGCAGAGGGTATGGGGGCGTATAAAATTGGTTTTCACATTATTATAGTTTCAATGATTTGTACCTTCGACAAAACACTGAGGAATCATATATACATCTTTATTAGGACTGGCTTTGAAGGTGCAAATAAGTCCAAGATTTTAGGCAGTATTACTAATGTTGTTGCTGTCAGCCTGGCAACCTTGTGCAATAATGTGACTTCCAGATCCAGTCTATGCTCTGGAGTACAGAATAGCAAGTCTTTCTTTTTGCCAACCTCACCAGGAAGTACGGACAACAGGTACAAAATATGTAGTGGTTAAAGTGATGAAACCATGAGAAATAACTACTTAAACCGTGCCACAAATCATTGGATGATATGAAGACACCAGTCAGCTTGCAGGTATAAGTGCATGTCACTGCTAAATATGTAATGTGTACTCATTCCAGAACACAGAATCATGGTTATTTTTTTTACTTATAGCACAAGCTGTGAGAGAGAAAGTTCTGATATTCGTTCATCTGTCATTTCTGCAATGCTATTATGCAAACACAAAAACTGAGGTACTGTATTCTTCTATCATCTAGGGTTAAGAATAACAGTTACTTAGTGAGGATGTGTATATCTTTAGCAAATAAAATAATTTCATATAACCTTTAAATAGTAATCATAAATAGTAATCATCTGTCAGTTTTATTTTCCAAATGCATGTCCTTTCTTTGGACATTGTGTTGTGCTGACTAACTGTATATCTACAGGTGGATAATCAAGCCCCGGGATTCATGAAGCTTGGAGGAAGGACAGTTTTAGCCTTGCACCGAGCATCCTCATTACAGATGGTGCAGCAGTGCCATATGAATATGTATGAGGGCATGCCACCGCACCTTCGACGTGCACAAGAAATGTGTGCGAGTGCAGGGGGCATGTACAAGTGCTCTACGGAGGCTTAAACATGCCCCAACAGTTGCATAACCTACTATGCTTACTATTAGAGTCTCAGTGTCCGTGGATACCGAAATATATGCTAAGTATAGAAGAATTTCCACGAACAGTGAAATAAAATCGAAGTAGTAAACACACAAGCAAGTAGTGGAATGTTGAGCCCCATCCCTAAAACTTTCACAATTAGATTCCCCGTGTCCCTGTTATATATTTGTGTTGCTGCAATATCGAAAGTATAAGCAAAGCGCAGCGTGTTTGTGCATCGCTGCCCTCCGCCGAGTGTAGCTTACACATCAAAATCATTCAAATAGAGAAAAGCATGCAGAATCAATGTAAACATCACTAGTGTAGTGTTTAGAGCATCCGCCTAACGAACAGGTATTCACGGTTTGAGTCCAACAATAGCACATATCATTTTCCATGAGGAATGAATGTCATTTTGCTGTAAAACCGACATAAGAGTATTGCATGAGATGTTTAATTAAATGTCATTCAATGAAAGTGGTACTGTCATAATGAATAAGGCACTAGTAAGCAGGTGTAAGCACAAATAAGCAGCAGTAAACATATATAAGTACCAGTAAGCAAGTCTGAGTGCTTTGGGTGTAAGCAGTGCCCAGCATAGGAAATGTATATAAGTATGCACAGATATATATATATATATATATATATATATATATATATATATATATATATATATATATATATATATATATAAAGAATGAACATCGTAACAATAAAGCATACAAAAGGAATGAGAAGGGAATCAACAGCAACCCCAGTATTATATAGCGCTGTTAGCGTATGTCATATCAAGCTGGGCAGGAGTGAGCAAAGCACTGCTACTCACATCACAGGCAGGATATTACCAGTGGGAGTAACATTGTTGATCTGCTAAGTCTACTTTACAATCAGAGGGTAGTCCCTTGTGGGACTACCCAAAAATTGATAGGATGTTTGGCCATCCGACCATTGCACAAGCAGGGGCAGGTATGTTCAAGGACTAAATAGTGGGAGAGCCTGAGAATACATGGGTTGGGAAAACATACGTGTAGGGCCCCTAACACTCAGGAGAGGGCAATGTATGGAGGTGTGTCATGTCTGCGATAGCAACTGGACAATGGATGGTATATTTTGTCCCAACCAGGAAGGCGGATGTGTGTAAAACCACCATTGATATTAAGAAGTTTATTCGAAGGTTAAATCTTGCCTACATTTTAAATGATGTTTCATATCCTGAAAAAAAGTTAAACAAATCTTCTAGTTTCAACCCTCCTTTAGTACACACCTTAAAAATCTATGAAGAAGCTTGTTTACAGGAATTGCGTTCTCCCTTGGGGAAAAATGTTAAGCAGGTTCACAATTTAACCTTAGATGAAAGGAAAGCATTTAACAACTTAAAACAAATGAATAAAAACATCCGCTTCATGAGAAGTGACAAAGGAGGGAATATTGTCATTATGTCCCAAGAACTATACAACATGAAAATGTCAAAATTATTAGAAAATTGTGATGAATATGAAATTGTTACATTGTTTGACATTAGAAAGAAGGAAAGATTAATACACTCTTTCTTATATGATGCCCTTATGTCAGGTGAGATCACATTTGAGGTTTATGATTTTTGTCTTATTGACAAACCTAGGATAGGTATCCTTTTTGGTATCCCGAAGACACACAAGAGTCAATCTGATCCACCTTTTCAGCCTATAGTTTCTGCCCCTCATTCTGTCACCGAAGGGATAGCATTAATTATAGATGCTATATTAAGTCCCCTGGCCGGCAACTTTGACTCTTTCCTCAAGGATTCTTGGCATTTTTTGCAAAAAATCAAGGAAAGTTCTGTTTCCATGATTTTTGATCCAAACAAACATATAATCTTTACACTAGATGTTATTTCCTTATTTACCAGCATTCCTCATGAGGAAGGAGTGGAAGCGATCCGTTGCATCCTGAGCAAAAACAAAAATTTTAGTACGGGACAAATCTCCACCATCTGTAGATTCATTGAAATTTTGTTGCAAAACAACTTTTTTCTTTTTGGGAAAACATTCTACAGACAGAAAAGAGGTGTGGCTATGGGGTCCTCAGCGGCCCCTGCCTATGCAAATCTAGTGATGTCTTGGTGGGAAGATACCATATTAAATATGATCAAAGATGAGTTTCAAATTTTATTTTATTGTCGTTTTGTTGATGATCTTATGTTTATTATTCAAGGGAATGAGACCACGGTCAAGCAATTTTTATATAGGCTGAACGCCACTGGAGGTTTCTTACAGTTTACTTTAGGTTGCCTTGGATTGTCTGTTAACTTTTTGGATGTTAATCTTTGGTGGGATACCATAGAAGGAAGTTTTCAAAGTAAAATACATCGGAAAGAAACTTTTACTAACAGCTATGTGCATTATACTAGTGCACACCCAAAACATGTCATTCGGAACATACCAAAGGGGCAGTTCATTCGTGCATGTAGGATGACTACTAGGGAGCACGATTTAATAGCGGAAATAGATTTTATTAAACACTTGTTTCTTACTAGAGGGTACAGTTTAACACTTTTAAATTCCATTATTGATGACATACAAGTAAAAAGACAATCAAATTACAAAGCTATACTGGTGGATGATAATATTAATACATTTAATTTAATGCCCACCACAACGGAAATTAAACATCATTTAGCTTGTTCTTTGGACATGACCATTGATAATCATTTGATCCGTGAGATTTTGATAAAAAATTGGAAAATCATCCACGGTAATTTAGATTTATTTAATGTGGTTGGTCCAAAACCTTTATTTGTTTATAAGAACACTTTTAATGTTAAAAAAGCCCTTGAGCAACATTCCTTTAAATCAGATCAGAGTGTTTGTAATGTTAAGGGAATGTTTCCATGTAACAGTTGCAGTACCTGTAGGTTTGTGGCTAAGGGACCCATGATTTTTTTTGAGGGTATAGATGTTACATTCCCCGTTCCTGAATATGTCACTTGTAAGACTACAGGTGTGGTTTATGTTGGTCTTTGTAGTACATGCCCTGCATTTTATGTGGGGATGACTACTAGGAGTTTACACACTAGAGTTAAGGAGCACCTTTATAACATCAAAACTAAAAATGGCAACAGCGCACTTTTCAAGCATTCCATTAATTGTTTGAATTTTAAAAAAATTTCTGTTTACAGTGTTAGAAGTGATTCATTCTGATCTAAGGGGTGGGGATTTTAAAAGGCTGGTCGAACAAAGAGAAACCTGGTGGCAGATTAAACTTCTTGAAGATCAAGCCCCAGGCTTAAATGAATCAGTCAACATAAAATGTTTTTTAAATAAGAACGTATTGAGCGTTAAGAAAGATAAAGTGTCTATTTCATCTTTATTTTTGTGAAATGCACTGCTTGGTTTGAATTAATCAACCAATTTTTAGCTTTAGTAATTGAATTATTATTTGACCAATGATCTTTTTTCTATGTGTCACCTGTTTTGTATTTAAACCAGTTTTTAAATTGTTTTTACATATTCTGATGAAGTCCGAGGACGAAAACGGAAATTAAAAGTTGTTGATTACGTTATTTTTGTGGATTTGGTTCTGATTTTACCTCTGGTTTCGCTGCTCTTTTTATTGTGTTTACGTATTACCTGGTTTTTCTTGAGATAGAATAATAGGTTGTGCATAAGAGGAAGGGACAAAACTGCTAAAAGGCAGAAGTGTGTACAATGTCTGAAGTCAGTGCTGTGCTGAAAAAATCAAATGTGAGGACTTTCCCACACATGGAATCATTCCTGTGATCTGCCTGCTATGGCAACGCCAATTACTAAACCGGTCTATTTGTAAAAGAGTTACGCCGAACTTTTACATAATTAGGCTATCATGTGTAACGTGTGCGTTACCACATAGTCATACTTATAAATTTATTGCAGTGTCATGTTAACGGGAGTAAGGATGTAATGAAGTATAGAGTCTAATCTTGAAATAAAGACATGCGTGTCCCATGTGGGACAACCCAAAAAATTGCGAATAGTGTCCTTTTGGTTGCTCATGTCACCATTGTTTGTGGATTAAAAGTTTGGAATTTCTGAGGATACGTGGAATGAGTCAACCAATGGGATGGGTCTACAGGAGTAGGGAGTGGCCAATTTGTAGTGGTGTGGATACACTGTGAATCCAGCTGGAGAATGGATGACTGCAGTGTTAGTGAGGTGTTGGGGTGGGTGTTTGGGGAACCAGAAATCATGGGTACATGGGTATATATGCAAATGAAGCACCACAGCAATAGTGTATTGGTTAGAGCATCCGCCTAACGAACAGACATTCCCGTTCTGAATCCCACTGCAGCACATACCATTTTCCATCAGTAATCTGTACATGAACATATTTCGACATCTGTCCGCTGTATAACCTGCAAAATAACAATTAAAAGTGAACTGGAGTGAAGTGTCAGTGTCATAATGAATAAAGCACTAGTAAGCAGGTTTAAGCATATATAAACACCAGTAAGCGTGTGTAAGTGCGTTTGTGTGGGGTATGCATTGCTTTACAGACACATACATATATATATATATATATATATATATATATATATATATATATATATATATATATATATATATTATACACACACACATTTATATATATATAAATATATATATATATATATATATATATATACACACACACACACAGATATATTTATATATATATATATATATATATATATATATATATATATATATATACATATACATATATATGTGTGTGCGCGTAGATATACACAGATATACAGCTATGATAGGAAACAGCTCACAAGAATGATATATGTTCACAGGCTATGCCAATGGAATTGAGGGGCCCAAGCAAGAAACATGACCTTCCACCCCCAGCCGAACACAAGAAACATACACACAAACCCGCAAACAATGTAAATAGTCCACTGCTCCCCAGACCACAGGCAGGATACAACTGGGGGGTACACAGTGCACCCGTGAAATCTAATCTTGGAACAGACACCCCAAAAATTGACATAAGACCAAAAGAAGGTGATACGCCAACCATTCTGGTTGGGGTGTGCACATACTCTGAATACAAGGGTGGGAAAGCCGTATGACCCATGGGTCGAGACAATGTATGACATGGGTCCCATGAAGTGGAGAATGGGCAGCGTGTAGTGGTGGTGTGTTCAGACCCGACCAGGACCCAGAGTAAGGATGGGTGCTGTAGAGGAGGTGCGGGTGGGGGAACTATGGATAGCTAGTTATGGGTCTAGGTGTGTAGGTGTTGACTGATGTGGGCCTATATGGACAGCCCCAGGGATGTAAGCAAAATTGTTCATTGGGCAAAGGTGTCGCCAATGAACAGCCACACCTGCAATGAGTCCCACTGCAGCAAAGTGTAATCTACATGGCAAGGAATGGAATAACCAGATGTAGATTATATATGTAGAGGTATGTGTGTGTATATCTACCCATAATGACATAGAGATATACCTCTCCCATATGTTGTTAGATATATATAGACAGCAATATATACATATATACATGTATGCATACATATACAGATATATCTGTATATAGTAATGTATATATATATATATATATATATAAAATATATATATATATATACATATATATATATATATATATATATATATATATATATATATATATATATATATATATATATATATATATATATATATATAAACTGTAAATATACACATGTATATAGCTAGGATATGATACAGCAGTTATGAATTACATATGTTCACAGGCCGTGCATATGGGAGTGAGGGGTCCAATCAACAAACGTGTAACATGTATTATCAACACCCCCCAGCTAGGCTGGTGAGACATGCAGACACACAATAAAAGTAAACACACCACTGCTTCCCAGCCCACCGGCAGGATACTACTAGTGGGATAGACCTGCCAGGTGTAATTTTGAAACAAAGACATCAATGTCCCTTGTGGGACACCCCAAAAATGTAATGATCATCAGAGTCAGTCCCAGTAATGATTCATCAATCCAGGCTGTAGACGTACATGGACCAGTAGGTTTTGCAAGCCTGATAACCCATGGGTTGACACAATGTACGACATGTATCCCGACACATGGAGAGTGGGCAGTGTGTAGTGGTGTGTTTATACCCCACCTGCACCCACAGTAAGGATGAGTGCTGTAGAGGAGGGGCAGGTGGGGGAACTATGGGTATGCAATTATGGGCCTAGACATGCAGGTTTTGGTTGGTGCACTCGTATTAGGACCACCCCGGGGATGTAAGTAATATTCCAAAATGGGCATAGCTTACGCCTATGCCTCTCAACCCCTAATAGCAAATCCACTGGACAGGACATAAACCATTGGGGGAACAAATAGGGACCATACCAATCAACTGCCCCTGATTTTGACTCAAATTCTAACTCTGTCCCACTTAATCCCTCCTAAAACTAGTGACTTTTGGAGGAAAGGTGGTGAATTACACGTAATGAATAATGACAATAATTAAGAGTTATAAACTTTATTTACCTCAGAAAATGTGTATTAATTCATATGCTCTGAGTCTGTCAATGTGTCAAGTTAATAGCACTAATATTTTAAATGTGTCACTGATTGTCCCTGATGTTGTCATGACTTGTCCCTAATTCAGTTGATATTTGTCCCCAATCGTTTGAGAGGTCTGATAGGGACAGAAAGCACATATTCCACTTACAACCTTAGAAAGATGATAGAATAATAGGTATGCAGTAGCATGACTCGGCTGAAGGATGTGGGTTCCAAAACCCAATTACTTGTTTGTATTGAATGATGTCAGTTCCTGTGTATTAGCCAGACAGGTGCAGATTGTAAGAGGAACACACCAATAGTATGAATCAAACTCTGGACAGGCCACGGATTCCGTACAGTCGAATGGCATGCTTACGCCTAATGGGCAGCCATTCCCGATACTGTAGGCATGTAATCTGAAGTAATAGGCATCACAAGATAATATTGTAGTCCTCACTCCCACCCAGGGGTGTGAGTGATGCAAACACCAAATGCAGTGCATTTGCAAGTGCGAGAGCAAGTGGGTTTAAGCCTGTTTGGCCGCCGGTATGCGAGTATCACACTGGAGAAGCAATGTAGAGGCTAACTGAGTGTAAGAAACTGTAACCGGAGTTTAGCATTGCTTAGCTCCGCACAAACCCACGCACATCTGCTCACAACTGCTTTAAAGTGCCTTAATCACTCCATATCCAACAGCCTTTTCTGGACAGCAACAAAATAAACGGCCTCTGCAAGGCTCGAAACCAGGACCCTGCACACCACAGCCAATGTGATTTACCACTAAGCCATGGCAGTTATACAGACATTGGATGTTATCACAAACATATCATCAAGCACAGTCATTCAACAGTATAGGAAATGTATTCCATCATGTAGATGTATGTGTGTGTGTGTTTATGTCCAGATATAGATATATACATATATATAGATATATCATGAACATCCCATGTGACAACAAAGCATCAAAAAGGAATGAAAAGGGAAACACTAACAATGCCTGTATTATGTAGTGGTGTTGTCCTATGTAATATCAAGACTCCCTCAGACAGACATGTGTCATTAATAGACACAAACATTTGTACATTGATCAAATACATCACTCTGTGCATTTTATTTACATTAACACAACAGTTCCTGTCCAATCATTATTTGAGAACAGTACTCGTGCAAGGTGCTGTGTGAAACATCATCATGAAAAAGGTAAATGGGGTAACCATAGAGGGACCGGTAGTGTCATATGTACAATGGGGTCGTCTGCATCATGTGTACCTGGAACCTTTAGGAGTCATGTGCATACCAGGATTGTGTGCCTGAGAGACAGGGGTGAGGACAACTGGAGTATGTTGTTATGCAAAAAAAAGTGAACACATGTGTGAAATGGACAGCTATGTATGGGGCAAATGTTCTAAGAACAGATTGACCTTTTGTTTCTATTGGGTGAGAGTGGGATGTGGGGGAAGGAGAGTAGGTATGCGCTTGGAGGATAGGTTAGGTAGGATGACAGACAAGACAGCATACAGGGTCGGTATATGACATGTGGGGGATACACCTTGGACAGGGAGGGGTGTTCGGCAGTCACAAGCCTATGAGCCCCCTAGATGGAAACAGTGGGACGGGATGTCCCCACCCATGGGCAGCCACCACTGAACCAAAACAGCTGCAAAGGTGGCTGTACTGGGTGCTGTCTAGGAGGGGCAGGCTCACCCTCTAAATGTGACACTCTGCCCTCGAACTGGTGTATCTGGCCTCAAAACCCCTTATTGAGCTCCCTATGCACCACGTCTGGGACTGTACGACAGCATTAAAGTTCCTGTCTGGACCTGCTCCCAGGGGGGACAAGCCTCATCCTCAGTGGCGGTTCTACCAAAAGGTGGTGCAGAGCCAACAGAGGTGGAGGTCCAAGGCTGGGCCCCAGATGGGCTGGTGCCCAGTGCTATGGCCAGCTGAAGTGCGACAGGAGGTTCTGCCGGGACCTCCAATCCCATACAGCCTATGGTGTTGCAGTTCTAACACAGATATGGCTTACCAATAGTCAACAGCATTCAGGATTACTTATAAAAGCATGCCTAGATATGACCATCAACCCAACACAGCAGATGGCATACATTTGCAGAGGGAGCACAACACATGCATATATACTGCATGATATCTGTACAAAGTGTAGAAGACTTGTGACTGCAGCTATGAACAGTGGCCCATTATTGGCATGTCACTGTGAGAAACTCAGACAGTGACTGTCATACCACTCTTTCATGTGACATGTCCAATCAGGGATGCGATGGCAGTAACTGTCATCACTATCACCATGTACTGACTGCAATCCTCACACTATGCTTCTGCAGTTCACAGATGTGTGCTCAATTAGTAACACAAGAAACAAATGGTTCCACACACTGATCACTCCACAGATGGCCCTACAGATGGGGGTTCCCTCACAAACAGAGCACTGTCTTGTCAGTTTTAAAACAAGCAGAATAGCCATTACCACACACAAAACTTGTTAAACTGGCAGTAGTCTCAATGAAGCATAGCTACACTTACATGCTGTAGTCATGTCTGGCACATCACCCTCCTGTCTTTAGGCTACTTTCCACTGTGTATGTTGTTTGAGGAATATCCAGATATCATCTGTGATGCTGTTTACCAAACACCTGATCCAGGTTCCACTCACAGCAACTGTTATGGGCAAACACCAACATGATATTCCTAGATATTGTACTGTGTTTCCATGCGATTGGCTATGGGAATGTCACCACAGCTGTTCTACATGCAATCAGCTGGAGGAGGACTGCAATAGGTGCAGAGGCCATCACCTGATCATGACCATCACTTACAAAACACAAGCTGCTGTTGAGCAGGTGTACAACTCCACACCCACCAGAGAGTGTGTGGGAGGGACAGACAGAGGCAATGTGCATCAGAGGAGGGCTTGGAGACTAAAACCTAGGCATTGTCTGTCACACACCTACCAATACAGGGGTTCAAACCCCTGACTGACTAGCCATTACTATTACAAGTGCATGCAGTTACTCCATGTGCCACATAGCTGACATGTTGTTGTGCTGTAAGGATATATATATATATGTGTGCTGGTGAGTGACATCTGCAACAGAGATACAGTAGACATACATTAGGTGTAGCACACATGGCTGTCCACATGAACAGATGTCATTGTCAACACAACCACATTCTCTAAGGGAATCAGGCACATTGCCACACTTTGCCAAGCTCACAAATGCACTTCCTAACTACTTAGCTTGCCACACTGCAGTAATGTACAGGTACTACATGCACCACAATGGCTATCATGAGGTTCTATGGGCTAGGGCATGTGAACGTGTCTGACATCAGTTGGTATACCAATGGGAGTTATACTGGGTGTGACTATGGTTGGGAGCATCATACCCCACATGCAGTCACAAGGTGCCAGTACTGACATGCATGTGTGCATTGCTTCATCGGTATGTAGTGGTTGGCTGTGCAAGATGGCTGTACAAGGCTGGGTGAGGGGTAATCCTTGGCATCACGCCACCCGACAATGTTGTGCAGTGTGGTTCAGGGGTGTAGTGTCTGCAATGTCCCACACAGATGGGTATTGTATGAACTGTCCTGTCATCCTGGTTACCATTATGTATGGCCATTGCTTTGCAATGCATGCCATGTTTGTGTTTGATAGTCCTTGACATGGTCATTGCCTGGGATGTGCACGTCTCACAATAATGTACAGTGACATGTACAAGTGTACCTGGTTTGGCTGGCACATGTGTACACAGACTGTTATCATCAGATGTGCCAATACTGGCCTGTTGTGGCAGGACCTGCTAATAGACAGCAGGTTGACCCTGCACCTGCATTGATAGCATGATACAGGTATTCCCTGGTGTCAGTGGTATCTGTCCATACAGGGCATTTGTGTAAGGCATTGTGTGGCCTTTGTGGATCACATTTGATGGCACCACATATGTTGCAGGCATCCAGTGGGGAACATAGTGAAGGCACATTGTCTGCAATTATGTGCCTATTGTACTGCTGGACAGGGTGCCATGCCCTCTGCAATCACACCATGGCTACTATCTGTCATCAATGTGCAGGGTATTAGCAACATAGTGAGATATTCTAGTCAAGTGTGTTTGTGTATGGCACATAGGTTCAGAATGTATTCTGGGTAATAGGGTTGCATACTTTGTTCACCAGGCCTTTTGCCAGATGTAGGGGTATGGCTTGCCAACACAGTCCCTTGGCTGATTGACATCTGTACTCCGTGTGAGGTGGACATTGTGACATATAATATGGACACTATATAGGAAAACTACAAAAACCGCTCCTCAACATGTCCAGTGGTTAGATGCTCACAGCTACCTCCACACAGGCTCAGATTGTCAAACACACACACCTGCCATGTCTTGGAATAGAACCCCTACCTAACTAGTTTATCACACTACAGCATTACACAGTTACAGCACACACTACGAAGATTACTGGGTTATAGCACTCCCAGAGGTGTATTTCTAGTTGGGTGACGTCAGCAGGATTTCCAATGGTGAGTATATGAATTGTAAAGAGTGTGCATACTCTAAAAAGCATTGTTTCTTTTTCAGGCAGACAGATATACACACACACACACACACACACACACACACACACACACACACAGCTGGCCTGTCTTAGAATAGAACCCCTATCTAACTAGTTTATCACACTACAGCATTATGCAGTTACAGCACACGCTACAGAGATTACTGGGTTACAGCAGTCCCAGAGGTGTATTTCTAGGTGGGTGACATCAGCAGGATTGCCAAAGGTGAGTATGTGAATTGTAAAGAGTGTGTATACTCTAAAAAGCATCATTTTTTCTCAGGCAGACAGACACACACAGTTGGCCTGTCTGGGATTAGAACACCTACCAAACTAGTTTATCACACTACAGCATGCGCCACAGAGATTACTGGGTTACAGCAGTCCCAGAGGCGTATTCGTAGGTGGGATACATCAACAGGATTGCCAAAGAAGGGCATTTCAAGTGTACTGCGAGTTGTACATGTCTGTTACCTGCGTGTACCCGCTGCTTACTGTCACAAAAACACATTTACACCAACTTACAACTGCCTTATTCAGTCCTAATTGACAGTATCAACAAGGCTTGCAGGTTTTGAACCCTGGACCATGTACACTGAGGTCACTGGATTTACAACTAAGCCATCTGGGTTGTATATATGTTTCATGGATTTTATAATGCACATCTTCCTGCAGGTATTCCACGGTACTGAAAACAAATGGGACAGTCACTTTGCGCACATATGTACAGTACCCTTGAATGTACTGTACTCTGTGAAACAACAAAGACAAGTCAACATCTGAACAACTGTCATAACATATATATATATATATATATATATATATATATATATATATATATATATATATATATATACACCTATGGGATGTGTACACACACACACACACACACACACATATATATATATATCTATATGCATATACACAGACACTGCTATAGCCATATATATATATATATATATATATATATATATATATATATATATGCATATACACAGACACTGCTATAGCTATATATATATATATATATATATATATATATATATATATATATATATATATATACACACACACACAAACACACACATGTCTGAACACCCTTTGTGACACAGAAGGGTTCCAAAGGAACTGACGTGTACAGAAAACAGAGGCATCTCTTGTTTTATAACATTTAAATCTTAATCAGTTCACCAGAGAAGGGATGGTTGTTGTGTATGTGGAGTTTGGGATGTGGAATGATGGCTTATGTAATCTAACCCAGGGATTGTGGAGTTTGGGTGGGGGGATGATGGGTATGGACTTACACCCCGGTGACCACTTCTGTGTCACTGCTCGACAGTGGCACAGGAAAATTACTTACCCAACTGTAGTCGTTCTTGACTGTGTATTCTTTACCATTCCTAACTATGTAATACTTTGTAGACATCAGTCACCACAGATGGCTACTATGGTGTGCAGCATGTTAAAAGAAATTAAACATGTGTATGCCTGGCTACAGGGTAGTCACACACACACTTGCTAGTATTGTGCATACACGTCTTGCCTGTGTAAAGGTAACTAGTGCAGTGGTATGCAGTTGGGGTATGTGCCACAGAACGCATACAATTACACTTACTCTGATTCCACTTCTGAGCTGGGTGACATCAGAGGACTGATTACTTGCAGTGGGGAGGGGGAGAGAGGAAAAGAGAGGTTTAGCAGTTGACAAGGATAAAGGCCAGTGCAAAAGGTGGTATCTCTTTGGAATGCAGCAAAACCCACTGTCAAGACAGGATGCAGACACAAATACACACAACTACACTCAGCCATTTTCTGACACACACACACACACACACACACACACACACACACACACACACACACACACACACACACACACACACACACACACACAGTTACCAGTGGAGGGATCAGAACTCCTGCCTATCTACAGATCACTATTACAGTACTACACAGTTACAAGATGCGCCACATAGATTACACATTCCAAGGCAGTCAGAATGCCCTTCTAAGATTGAGGACAACTGGGACACAGACAGTCATGAAGTACATAGCTGTAAACCTGTGTGTTTAAAGTATGTGTCCATTACAACCTGTATGCACAAACAAGACACATCATCTGCAGGTAGCACATAGGTAGGCCTGGGAGGTATAGTTGTAGGACAACAAGTACCTGAACTGGAGTATGCCCATCTGTGGAATGGACAACTACTATCACTATACAGGGTTACAGTGGTCATGCTCATACACATAGAATCACAGAACTTGTTTGGATGCATTGACTCCAATTACACAAGGTGACAATGGGCATGCTCATACACTTAGTAACACAGGGCTGTTTGGGATGCACTATG
Organism: Protopterus annectens; assembly: GCF_019279795.1. Classification (NCBI taxonomy): domain Eukaryota; kingdom Metazoa; phylum Chordata; order Ceratodontiformes; family Protopteridae; genus Protopterus; species Protopterus annectens. The sequence goes on from NC_056728.1 coordinate 548,859,189, forward strand.
ACTTCAACTACACAAGATTATACTGGGCTCATACACTTAGTAACAAAGGGCTTGTTTGGATGCACTGACTCAAATTACACAAGGTGGCAGTGGGTACGCTCATACACTTAGTAGCACAGGGCTGTTTGGGATTCACTCTAACCACAGAAGGCCACAGTGTGCATGCTCATACACTTACATGTACAGAACACATTGTAATGGACTCCTATTGTAAACACACAGGTTTACAGCTATGTACATCTTACCTGTCAGTATATATGCACATCATACTGGTTTTCTACCAGATACCTGTAAGTGGCCCGTAAATGATATATCTGTGTCTGTGCTATGTGATACACATGCATACATGTACATGAAGTACTGACATATATATGTTAAGTATACACAATCATGCATGTGTGGAAGGTGACAGACAATAGGTTAACTGGGCCACATAGGCAGATGCTACCTACAGCATGTGTCACACACCTTGCTGCCCTGAAGGGCATACATTGATAGCAGGTTGTGGACTGTGGCATTATACTTGGAACAGTGGCATGTGCAAGCATAATGTGTGAGCCACATTGTGTAATGGTACTGAGGTGCAGCTGTCAAGTTGACCTCTCCCAGCTGTGTTAGTAGTTGTCATTATTAGCAGGACTGCTACACTAAGTATATCTCACACTGGTTATATACACAATGTCTGCTGCTGTCCATCACCTTATTGCTACCAAGCACATTACAGCCACTCACAGTGATGTCATGGTATGAGTCATACCTCTCAATCTCTTAATGCACAAACTCTGGACAAAGCTTGACAACATGGGGGTACAGATGGGGACATATTTTAAATATTGCTTTTATAAACTTAGAGAGTTGCTAGAGTAACATGATTTGTTTTAATATACATTTTCTGAAGTATTAGAAGTCTGAAACCCAAATGTATGTTATTATTTAGTGGCTACAATTCTGAGATCATCCCAGTGATTTGCCAGGGAGAAATAGGAAGAGGCCAAAATTATGAAATAATTATCTGGACATTCTGCAAAAATCTGTACAGTTGAGAGGTATGGAATGAGTGGAAACTGCTAGACCAAAACAATGAGCCAATGTCCTGCTGTTATTATGAGGTTGTCCAGTGTCTGTCATTCCGGGCTGTCATGACTAAATGACAAGCCTTCAACACAGAGCACATGCATCCATGTTTCAAGTGAGTGTGGATAATACCTAGGTCGCATTTACCCATATAGTCGAATTCCAAGGCAAATGTCTTACACACAGAAGTAACATCCTGACACCTACAAGACAATTGCATTGGATGCAAATGCTAACCAGTGCTAGATGTGTGGCTTTTGAAATCCATTTGCTGAATGTAGAACCTACAATGGGGAATACTGACATCTGTGCAGTGAGGAACACCTGGCTGAAGGCTCTGTAGTGCACAATTGCACTACCACCATATATCTCAGATCCAGACATGTGGGCCATAACACTGGTATGGACCATTCCAGGTGGTGGTGTCCCCATATTCATAAAGGCTTCTCACATGTAAAGACTAGTACTCTGACATAACTCATCACAGATGAGTCAGGTATAGGTGATAGGGGCAAACACTGCATTCTAGGTTGTATCCTCATATACATCCACCACCTTGTCCCCAGACTACCAACACACATCCATATGTGGTATGACATAGTATGGTAGACCACCCGATAACCTTCAGTTGGTGGACTGTACCTAGGCCTACATCAACTGTGCAATGTACCCATGTACAAACACAGTTGCATAATGTGTTATGCAATGCAATAATACCACTGTTTGTAACCAGCACAGTTGTACACATACCAGGGTCCCTCAGATGTTGTAAGCATTAACACAGTTGACTGTTGCTGTACACCAGTAAACAACATCCTCATGGTTGGATATGACCTAACTGTACCTGCCCTGGATATGTACATGTCATACAACATAAGTGACATTACCATAGCTTTCGTTATCCTTTCTACATACAGGAGGCTACAGTCATTACACACATGCACATGGCAGATAGCATGCTAACAGTGCATAAGGTTTGATATCTATGTTAACAGAGGTAATCACCCATGACACCCATCATATCATACAACACCCCATGTAGCATGTATGTCTTTAGACATGTCCACCTAATGCCATGCCTACAGACATACCCAAATAACAGGATCATAGGACCTACACAAGGCCTGTATTGACAGACTCAGGGAAATCCAGCTCTGCTCTGTATGTTCCCGAGTAGTCACAGGTGATATGTTCACGACATGTACAGCCATGTGTGCCCACAGCTCCTACATATACCCCATGTCAACAATTGCAAGCCATGCATGCTGTGTGCTGTCTGGACATTAGCCTTAGTACCACAATAGCCAGTACATGCTGGGGTGAGATGTTTACAAGCCACAGACCTTGTGCATGCTTGAATGAGTGCACTGCCTAGCTCTAACAGAGCACATTTCTGGCACTCTTCCAGTAAACATGAGGTGTGTGTGGCAAATATGATGTGCTCACTGTTGACCATTACAGTGCCCTGGCTTCACCATAGCACTGTCAAGTAAGAGTTTGTAGGAGCATGACATGGAATAATGTTGTGTGAGTCTTTCTGATATGTGCTGTTGTCATATATGTACACTTGGCTACTCGGTGAAGGTGGTTGTGTCCTACCAGTACATGAATACAACATCCAATATGGTGTAATGCTCGGCTATTTTTCACACATGGTGTGGGGAAGGTGTGGAATGTATCCTCTTGACCTGCTAGTCCACTTACTGATGTAGACTGCATATGTGTACATGTATTGATGTTTGTTTAGATTCCACATGTGTGCAGTGTATGATGTTTGAAGGTGACTGTTGTCTTAGTACATCATGCTGTTGCAATACAGCCTCAACATTGCCAACTGTATATGGTGATATGCTCAAAGTACAGTAAGCTGTACATGAGGGATGGACAGATGTTTGGACATGACTACTAAGTGGTGGGGCTACTTTGCAGATGAATGATTACTGAGGACAGCTCACTGGTGTGTTACAACCATTCCTACAATAACCTGTGTAACTGCTAAGGTCTGGTTTTTTAACTGAAGTGGAAGACAGACAATGTAGAATGCAGTAAGGGTGACACTGAAGGCAAACCTCTTGACACCTGTAACAGTAATACCTCCCCTGTGCATATATTGTGCATATATCAGCAGCATTGGAAAAGGAAAGAGTCAGTATGCTTTGTAGCGAATGCGATAGTGCTGTACTTCTGTAATACCTATCATGAGATAGGCAGGTGTTTGATTCACAGTACTGGCATGTGTGTGTGTGTGTGTGTGTGTGTGTGTGTGTGTCCGTCCATATATGTCACGTATGGTTTGGAATACATCCCACATGTTTTTTGCACTCCTGAACACTGTTGTTGACATCAGTACAGAGTGAAGTGTAGAAAGAAAGGCATAGGCAGGTGGTTGTACCTCACACATCAAGTGTCTGTATGTGTGTGACATAGGTGTATATCTTTGTGAATGCCACAGTGTGTGTGTGTGTGTGTGTGTCTGATCCCTGGAGTGAGGTTGTATTTTACCATAGTGAAATGTTAATGCCCCCTCCCTCCATCCACTCAGTGCAATCTAGTATCCCTGCTGATATCATCAATCTTAGATGGACATTCTAACTGCCTGTTAACATGTACACCCTGAGGTGCGGCTTGTTGTTACATAGCCTACTGACGAACCCCCCCCCTCCCCACATACACTCACTGCACTGTAGTATCCCTGTCGATGTCCTCGATCTTAGGCCATTCCAACTACCTGTACATATGTAATCTCTGTGGCGCGTCTTGTAATTGCGTAGTACTATAATGATGATTTGCACCTAGGCAGGGGTTTTCATCCGAACACTGGCAACTGTGTGTGTGTGTGTGTGTGTGTGTGTGTGTGTGTGTGTGTGTGTGTGTGTGTGTGTGTGTGTGTGTGTGTGTGTGTGTCAGAGAATCCCTGAGTGTGTGGGTGTGTCTGTGTTTGCATCCTGTCATGACAGCGGGTATTACTGCTTTCCAATGAGAAGCCACTATTTCCACTGGCCTTTACCCTTGTAATCTGCTATACCACTCTTTTACCTCCTTCCTGCTCCAGGTAAATATACTTGTGATGTCACCCACTATGGATGTGATGGCTCTGAATACAGTAGCTTACTACACAGCTATCATGCTCTTGGATCATTAGTACAGTAAACATAATTGAAACATGGGAGATTATAACTGTGATGTGGAAGCTACAAAGTGCATGCAGGTACTGTCATACAGACCTGTGAGTAGTCAACATATACATATGGGACACTAGCCGCAAACACTGACATCTCCTAGCACATGCAACTACACCTGAAAGAGGAAGGCAAAACATCAAGCTCAACATGCTGTTAGTGTTGTTACACATGATACATACTGTCAAACATACAAAATGCATTCTAAAACTGTAATACATGGTATGTCTGCTGCCTGTCAACACTACTCAACAATATTAATCTACAATTGTCTACCTAGTATGCATCTGACCATATGAGCATGTCCCTGCACCGATGGTGTGGATGACAGGGATGCGGCACAGGCATCATCATATGCACAGGGGGATAATGTTTGCCAGAGGCCTAGGCTGCACCATTGGATGACATCATGTGTGTGTATTAGGGCCTGTGATATCATTGGGCATGTGTGGATGTTATGTGTGTGTGTGTGTGTTGAGGTGCCATACATTTGTTTCAGGTGTGTGTGTGTGTGTGTGTGCATGCATGCACACAGGTCTGGCATGTTGCTGGCCTACACAGGGGTATTATTGACAGCTGCAGACTGTACAGGGCAGGTTTCACAGTTCACGGTGTCTGGCCATGGCCATGTGACCTGTGCCTGCCAGGAGTTGCACGGGAACTACCAGGCAGAGGTCCGGATTGGGTACTGTCTGATGACACATGTCCACTAGAATCATGTCCCTGTTGGGACCATCCAGGACAATGTGCACGTGGACTGCACAGCACCAGCTGCACTGCTGCTGCTGCTACTGCCACTATGGGAATGGGCATGTGCAGTAGCATGTTCACACAGACCTTAATGATGTAGCTGACCTACGTCCATGTGCCTGATGCCTCACTCCCACCAGATGTTCCAGCACAGGCATTCCACACTTGTGGATTGACATGCCACAGTCAAGGACTCCCACCATGTCACCCAATCATCTATCCAAAACATCTGCAAGATGATTGTGAGCATTTGCAATTGCCTGGATGTTGTCAGTTAATGAATGGACAGCAGACCTCTGAAGCCTCAGTCCTTCTCTGTTGTGCCATTCAGCACGTGCCTGTGCCTCCATTACAGCCTGAAACATGTGTCTGGTGACTCCAGCTGATGTGCTTTGTCTCGCAGGGGCATGTTGGCCAGTGGTCCTCCTATGAGCAGCACTGGGCACATGCCTGTGTGGGACATCACCAGTCAGTTGACTGGGATCATGGTGTGCAGGCACACCTTCCATAGTCTCCACACTTCCCTGTTCCATGCTACCACCTGCCAACTGTCCTTCCTCTATGGCCAGTGGTGATGGGTTATGTTGGGAACTGTGTGTGAGGATGAGGGGGATACAGGTGGAATGGCAACTCATGGCACAGATTCAACCCCTGACAACCCTGCATGTGCCTCAGACATACTTTCATCATCACTGCTAGAGTCTGTGCGCACACTAACATCAGGTAGACTGCAGGAGGGCAATGCACCTACATCAACACCTGTGAAGGGAAGACAAGAAGTTATACCATACAGACATACACAGACACATGCTATGGCACCCAAGGCATGCAACATGCAGGTGATATGGCAGATGGAATTCAACTTAGACAATTATAGTGGTAGTTATCATACATGCCTGAGTTGCACTCAACAGCATGCATGTGATATAGCAGACAGCATGCACCTTACACAATTATAGTGGTGGTTAGCATACAAACCTGTATTGCACCATTTGTGTTAGTAGCTTATGCCCCATACCTGCAACACAATGCATGCACTATGCACCGTTGCACCATACTGCCATGGTGTGTGCAACATACGCCACATGTTAACAGACTATCGCTGCCCTTTGTACATCTGCCACTGATGCTTTGTGTTGGCCACTGCCCCTATGTGTGAGAACATGAGCAGAAGGATATGTCGACTGAATACTATGTTTGCCTGAGCCCTAGCTTGCATATCTCCCCAAAAGCAGTGCATATCTGTTCAACAGTATTCCGCCAACCCCTGAGCTGAGTCTACAGACATTGTGCATGTGGCTGTACACACATGTTTGACATGGCTGTCCCTACTTTGCAATGGTGCCACAGGCCAGCACATGTTTACAGTACACTGGCCTGATGTGTGGCATATGACCTTGCCAATCACATGTAGTATGACATGTCTTCTGCTGATGTGTTGAATGACATGCATACATGTGTAACACAATGGTGTCCTTTCCAATCTACAGTATAGTAATGGTGTCCCAATGCAAGGATGTGTTATACTAACATGGGCCTTCAGCTGATGCAATGTTGTCTGTCCTCCCTACAAATATGCAGTGACATACTGCAAATTGAGCTGATTTGCATAGCCATTGCAGGGCATCATGTGGCTTCACTATTGCTATACAGTGTGAGTTACTGACACAGTTCATAGCCATGACTGTGTTCACATATAATATATATCTAATGTGGAATGTGACCCACATCACTGAGGTGTTTACACACTAAACCCTAATGTGGAATGTGTGACACAGGTCACAGAAGGGTATATGAATGACACCCTTGCACATCTGCAACCATATTACTGATGCCTGGCAACTATGCCCACACATGGCTAACTTAGCAGTACTCTATGTCCCACATGCCATCTGTGTACCTCACACACATGAGGAGCAGGCATGACAGTGATGTCTGACACCAGCAAGGTGAATGTACTGTATCTGTGGCCTGATGTGGTTGTATGTGTATGTTGTGCAACACATGTATGTATTTGGATACTGTATAGGTGAATGCTTTCATGTTGTGACACACTCAAGATGTTCAAGACATGTTATGTGGTGGTTTCATGTTATGCCTACACAAGCTGTGCACAGGCCTGCATGATGTTTGGTATTTCACATCTGCAATATTACCATTACACAAAGGCCATAGTTGTATTGTGTTGAGACAAGGTACAACAGGGTGTACACACATGTACATCACTTCTACTGTTTGTGTTGCTCCATGTCTCTAGCCATCCTCCATGGCCATGTGTACGCATATTCTGTCCAATGGTTGTGATGGCCATCTATTTCACATATCAGTGTTATCCCATATGACATACACCCATAGATGTCATATGCTTCAATGAGGACAGGGTTATGCAGACAAAGGGTGATATGTATGGGATGTGAGACATCATGTTTTGCAGGATAGTTGAGCAGTGTTGCAGTCAGCCCACTACATGTCATGGACATGTCAGATAGCACATGACATTGTGTGACATTCATAGCAAGGGTATAATCCACAAGGGTGTATCCTGTGGGCCAGTCATACTCCAGCTCCAACACATTTAGAGTGTGTGCACACATATGCTCTTTGTACAATACTGTTTGTATTCCCAACATGTGTAATGCTGATATGTAGTAACTTTCCCTACAGTGAAACACACTTCCACCATTGTATTCACAGTTGTCCACACATCTGGCAATGACAGTTTGGAAGGTTTAGTGTAGGTGTTTCATATAGTCTTCAATTATTTCACATGGGTAACCACTGTGATCCTTTGCAGGTCTGACCAGTGTCTATTAACAGCACCACCATACATTATGTGTATATGTGTTATGGCAGATAGCATGCAATTATTATGATCTGTGCATTATCAACCTGGTAAATAATAACAATCTAACCTGACACAGGCTGCTGTAGCTGCAAAACGCCAGAGGTATCCAAACAGGAGTGTCATAGGAGTAAGATCATTATCCACACCTGTGTGATAGCTACAGGGTGCAATGTCCATATTAGCACATAAGCCAGTACAATACACTATACTATGCAGTATGCACATCTGTGCATACATAGAGTAGCAGACTATAGTATGTGGCATGTGTGCATACATGCCTTGCATATGATGTTACATTACATATTGTACAGTAACACATATAACTATGCGAAATATAGTTGTGTTATATGTGCAGTACTGACTTACCAGGCAACTCCAGGCTCAGTGGTTGAGAGACACCCACTTCCACAATACCAGCTAAAACTTGTGGATGGAGGTCTGCAGGTGTCCCCAGGTTGGCCAGTAGCATCTCGGTACATGTGAGTGGGGACTGGGTGAGTGGCCCCCCCACCTGTTGCACCTTGTTCCGTGGCGATTGCATTAGCACGCTGTTTCACCCATCTTATGAGGTCAGTGCAGTGTTGGCGCATCTGCTGATAGGTGCGATTGTGACCACCAACATCATTTAGCCTCCTGCGGAATTCCTCTCACACGGTATCCCGCTGCTGTGTATCCTGTGGCACATAGCTGAAGAGTGTTGAATGGTTGTCGAGGAGGTATGGGATGAGGACCTCATCCTCCAAGCAGGTGTATGCTGGCAGCCTGCTACACGGCATACTTGAAAGACATAATGATGGAGACAGGTCACAGTAACTCACAGAGAAGTATAGAAGTACAGCTGAACATACATGTGTATCACATTTATTAAGATTACAAATAAGTCTTTGCAAATCTACATGACACTAACACCACTGACATGTTTAAGTCACACACATTTGACACTTATTGGTGATGTGATGTTATCACCATATATGTGTGTGTCATGTGATGACATTGCTCATACTCCATGTGGATGTTGTTTTGACATGGGCATGTCTGTTTGCCTGTACTGGTGTCTTTACCTATCAGCACATGCCTGGATGTGTTCACATTAATGCAATTGACCTTAATGTTGTGTATATGTCACATATATAGTCATACATAGCCTTTAGGGATGTGACCTGTGACCCTGCAGACTTGCTCCCAGAATGTTTTACATGTATGTGTTTTGCCATATACATCTACATGGCACTGTACAGCTGTGTAGCATCCTGCCACGTTTTGCCTGTGTTGCACATGTGAAACACATGGACAATAGCTAGCCTGGTGGTATTTGCAGGGTTGGATATCAACTATAGCATGTATGGTCATAGTGAACTAGTAGGCTATATGTCCTGGGCCATTTATGAGCCTAGGCAGACAGGTTACCTAGCTGTAGGCAACAGACAGGTAAGTTTTCAGTGGCCAGTTCAAGCAGTGCCACAGAACTGATCCACAGGGTTACTGATATATTTGGCATGCGGTCATCACACCATGTCACAGAGAGGGGCAATGTGCGGCTTCACTGGACAGGGGTGCATAGCATGGCAAGAGTATGTAAAGTGTATGGGACAGAGATCTGTCAGCCATGTTGCGATCCTTGTACTAGGAAGGTGGCTGTCCATGAAGTATGTGTTTATTTGGGATCAGGATGTGTTAAGTGTAGCATGTCCAACATCTCTGGGTTGGACATGGCTTTATTCAGGGTAGGCTGCATGCTACATAGTGAAGCTAGGGATTGGGAAGGGCAGTGTAGGCCATCTACACATGGGCAATAATCCTTAAAAGAAATATGTGATCTATTATGGGTTACATGAGTGTTGAGTATGGCTGAACAATTATCTCTATATTCATGGATGGCACCCTGTCATGATTAGGGGTGTCACATACGACTACCTGACTGGTGTGGTGAAGTAACTATCAAAGGAAAGACTACTGTCCAGCTGCATCCCATACACACACAGTTGCCATTATGTTGACCACTGCCTAGGTGGTAGTTCATGGGTACAGGGTTTTTAACATAGGGGATGACAATGCAATACTTAGCTGTCAGATTGTGGCCATACGTCACACACCACACATCTGACACACTAAGGCCCTTCTGTATGTTGAATTGAGTCAACTATTGCTCCTAGTTCATAGTCATTTGCAAACATCAATAGGCAGATGCCTTCTGTGTTTGTCTGTGTGGTATAGATAACAATGAGGGGGAGTACCAAGAATTAACCCTGTATTACTGTGGCTGGCACTGGTTTGATGTGCGTGTCTTAGTCAGGCACCTTCTGTAGTGTTGGTTCCACCAGCAGTCTACTTGCCAACCTCTCCTGTGACATAGGAATATACACCTTGTTTACTGAGTGTAGCTGGAACACAGTATGGGTAATGGTGTCCTAAGACCTGGCAAGGTCATGATATGCTGTGTGAATCAAGCTTACTGTCATCTACATCTGTACTGAGCACATCAAATATGTTGATCACGGTTCATGGCCTTACAGACCAGACTCAGCAAGTTAGTAGTGCACTATTTCCCATTTTCAATGGTGTCCCCCCTTTGTGGGGTGTGATAACTGTTACTGTGCACCATTCAGTGTGTACACAGCCTGACATGGAGCTATGATTGAACATGATGTGTATGTAGAGAACTGATTATTTTTACATTTGAGTAGGATACACCCTGGGATGATGACAGGTCCCATGAAAGCTGTATGTATGGCTTTAGAGAGTGCAGCTTGTACCTGCATAGTTGTTATTACAGAAGCTCTGTAGTGTACATGGATATATAACTATGTGTACCTGTTGGGGGGGAGGTGGGAGTGGGTTTAGGTTCCCCGAGACCCTATCTGGATGAACAGGTGCTATTTCTGTAGGTGCAGTGCTTCCCATGCCATAGTGCTGTGCAGCACGGCAGGTCTTGTCGTTGCCATTGCGATTAATGACACAGCTATAGAATGCTCTGTGGTTGGCCTGATAATATGTGGTTGATTAGTTTCACAGTAGATTTGTGTGGTTTTATATGGTGTATCTGCATCTTACTGAGGCTGACCAGGGATCACCTACACTCATGTGTGTTCACTCTTGCAACAGTTACTACCTTCTGTGGTGCAATTTAAAGCATGGTACCACCAGTTTGCCTTCTTTTTTTGTGTTTCACTGAATCTTGGTTCTGTTTCTATGGCACAATCACTGCATGTATGTGACTGCTTAAGGTTCATTTGTATAGAATTCAGCATTTGCACATGCATTGTCCATCTGCATGGGTGCCATGACAGTCACCACTTTGCTCTTAGGAAGCATAACATTGATTTTGGAGACTGTTATGTGTAGCATACTGTTAGCCCTGTTTGTGTGACTATTGTAATTCAGGTCATTGGGGTTGATGTAATCCAACATGCATTGAGCGCAGGTTTTGGTACATGAGGAGTCTTCCCAGTTCATAATGGAATAGTTGAGAGTAGCCATTATTATGGATTTCTGTCTCAAACCTAATCTTCCCCATTACAGCACATTATGACAGTTGGGAAATCCGTGGCATGGTGGGTGATCTGTCACAAGGTGCAATTTAAATTCCACTTTGACACAAAGGTAGTTGCTCAGCATAATGCATCTGAAGTTATGCAAGTGCAACTAGTGTGGCGATGTACATATCCTTCAGGAATATGGACACACCTGTAGCCCGTGTGTTCCAATAAAGGATACTGGGCAAGAGGTGAGGTATGTGTTATAACTTGGTCATGCAGGTGTGCTCTCCAGAGCATTGAAACATGTCTCAGCCACTGCACAGATATGTTCTCCATGTTAGGAATTGACATATGTGAGTCTATATAGTGTTTCTGACATATCATTGTGTAGCAAGACCCGCAGTTTATTGCTTGGCTGTCCCTGTAACAGCAGTGGACCTTCACTTGAACCATGCATGATGAAGGCACTATAGGGAAAGCATGAGCACTAGGCAGTATCCTGATTCCCAGGGGTGACAGGTGCAGGCCCTGTCTGGCAAAGCATCATGATCTCTCAACCATGTTATCCCAGGCAGACAGATACTGGATACCCTTTGACTTGCACCACTACATTAGACAATTGTGGAATACAATCCTTTTGTCCCTGTACTACAGTATCATTCTGGCTAATGGCAGAATGCTACCCAGGTCTTGGGACATACCTGCATGGGCTACAAGACCTGACAGTTCCTACATGTGTTTCCATGCAGTCCAGGCTACTGCATCACAGGTCCTGAACAACAACATGGAATATACCAGAGCCATGAGAATAGTTCAAAAGATGGTCTGAGTGTATGGGTATGTGGCTAATCATGGCAGAGAGGCAGCTGACAGTATGTATGCCCTTGTATAGGTTGGTGTGTAACATAGTGCTAAAGTTTGCATTCACAAATGAGTACTGCTGGGGATGTTTCCGGCCACGTGTTCTGAGGTGTGGCAGAATTATGCAAATTATGTCATACAGTTTGTGTATTTCATTGTCTGTCTTTTCCAGCTTGGGAGGTCACTTGTTTGGCCAGATACTTAGAAGCATCTGTGAATGTGTGTGATTTCTGGTAGTGTGTGTGGGCGTCCCTACTGTGTTCTGGTAAGGGTGTGTGTTGGTTGTGATGATGAGATGCATGTGTTAACCTACACCTCATGATTGTCCAGTCCAGTTATGGCTGTAGACTGGACTGCCATCCAGCTTACTCCTGTAGCTGCATCCCAGACAATGTGTGGGGTGTGGTGTTTGGCAGTGTACATGGCATAGAGATTACATTCCCACAGCATGGCCACATACATAAAGCTGACATTAGTAAACACCAGTAGCTGACTAGTGGACATGCCTGTATGAGCATTCAGTACAAGTACCAAGTACTGTATTTAGTTTACTTATTGCTTATGAAGATGTTTTAGACAGTGATGCTCACTTGTAAATATTTGTGTTATGGACATGACAACATTGGCTATTACGGAAACATTGTAGCTATCTTTAGCAGCAATCCTCCTCTGAGGAGCACATGACATCCTGATAGTTGATTACAGATGATGCAAGTGTCTACAGGTCTGTTTCCTTTTCTGGGTATATACTCACATATCCACCAGGACCATAAGCTCTGTTGGGCACAGACACCCACTCCCCAAACAGAGTCATGTATCAATAGACTCTGATGCTACTATCAACATGATCAGGATATAATCAGATAGCGTAAGCCATCACCTATGAAGCTGCTATTACACATGGGCAGCAGTCTCCTATATCTTACACTCCTACTGCAGATGGTACACTGGAGTTAAAGATGATATGCAACCTGTTTCATTACCAGTACTGTGCACTACCTTACATACAGTATGTGCAAGCGGCTGTTAGGTTGGAAATGAGAGGTTAGGCTACACAAACCTGGTAGTTCAACTAGTGTGTCTCTACTCTCAATACCCACTCTGTAACAAGGGTCACTACACATTTGTATAACATGTACACATGCACAGCTGTTATTGCTTACAAATGATACTAGTGCGGTCCAGTCCTGTAACAAGGGTCACTACACATTTGCATAACATGTACACATGCACAGCTGTTATTGCTTGCAAACGATACTAGAGAGATGGATATTACATGTGTTATGTGCATGGATAGTTACCTAGATCTTCCAAATATATTTGCTATCATGCTGCTAAACTGTCAGATGAATACAAGTGATATGTATCCTGTTACTGAGTATTGTAATTGTCAATAAACATGACTACTGTTTGTATAACATAACAGAAATGCTATGTAGAATGGAATACAGATCTGCCTAAAATACTGTACATTACACAGTTATTGGCACAATATCCCACAACGCAAACCATATTTGCACAGTAAGCCCACCTTTGACATGTTCATCTTACTTATATACCCATGCATATGTTGACTGTTACAACATATTGACATATACTATCCTCTGTTATAGCACATACTTGGACCAACCCTGACACTGACAGTGGCTGGAAGTGAATTGGTGAGTTCCAAGCCCATATCATCCCTTGTGGTGTATGAGGAGTTTGTCTTGTGACCTACAGCAGTACACCCATAGAATACTACAAACATTACTACTGCTCAACAATACATCACTACAAAATAGCTATTTCCACTATATGCATTGATTACACTGTAATTCTTACAGAACAGGTACTACATACACAGACATACTACATGTTATACATACCTTCTTCATAAATTGAGGTGTTATTGACTAGTATAATACTCATTTTCGGTTTGTCTTTCAGTGTTTTGTACTGTCCTACAGGTAGATACAGATGGTCTGAATGTGTGACAAAGCAACCTTTTATAGTTACAGATCAGTAACGTGCTATCCTGATAACCAATTGATGTTCCTAAGTAGCTAATTACATGCACATCAGCTGTGCTGCTACTGCCTTAGCCAATACCAAGGCAACAGTGGAGTATAATTGAGTACTCCACTTGGGCATTTTCCCTTTGCCTTACTTGTGAGGAATACAGCCTGGAAGTGTTGTTTGAAATCTATTGCAACAGCTGCATGGAGACAAACAGTAATATATTGTGTATAATGCCTAGAGGATTTGGTCTAAATGTGAATACTGCTGTTATATTTCTGAACATTGCTATTTGTGCAGGGTTTGTCTGTACCTAATACTTCTGCATATGTTTCAGTCTGGCCAGGATGTTTGACCAGCTCAAGGCTGCATAGCTATGCATATAATGTTAGGGGGTTTACAGTGTGCTTACCAGACATATTTAGTTTGGTGTTTATGTGTATCATACTGTGCTGATAATCAATACTCCGTAACACATCCTAGTGTATGAACCATTCACCCCTCTGAAACAGGATTAGTTCATACAAACCCTGTAACATCAGCAGCTGTTCAATTGTATAACAGTAACTATGGCCATGTTAGTGTGTCTCTGTCCAGGTATGTTAAGGTTTCAGCAGATGTTGTACAGTAGTTGAATAATTGGTTATGGTATGACAGTATGTATTGATGTAATTATTTTGGTTGTGGGGTAGATGTTGGTGGGTGTACACAGCCCATGCAGGTGTGCAGGAACCCTTTTATACAACTTCTATATGTGTGTGGGTGTTCTTTCCCTATGTGAACACCTATCCCTTAGTGGATTAATACTATGGTAATTGCAGGCTGATTCATTAAGGCACTGTTAAATGCTTTCTGCATGCAGGTACTGTTAGTCCATGAATCCTTTTGGCAATACATCGGAATGTAATAAAGTTTTGCTAAATGAACGCTGTCTGTGTATTTCTGTCATGGATATTTGCAGTCATTGCAGTTGTGTTGGTGACTGTGTCCATAGAACATATTTGTAATAGTGTATTGGCATATACTCTTCATATGTTATGTTCATATTGTTTGGGGGTGGGGGCAGAATGTGCGATTGCTATGATCCATGTTATACTCAGATATGAACACTTCGGATGCTGTCTACACACATGTATGTATGTATGTGTGTGTGTGTGTGTGTGTGTGTGTGTGTGTGTGTGTGTGTGTGTGTGTGTATATATATATATATATATATATATATATATATATATATATATATTATTGCATATGTTTATCTGTACCTCCATAGAGGTGTAGATGTTTTTAACCTATCTATATATCTACATATATATGTAGATCTGTATATATCAACATGCCTCTATGTATCTCTCTCTCTCTCTCTCTCTCTCTATATATATATATATATATATATATATATATATATCTGAGCATACACCTTTCATTGGGTACATGGCGGGTTGTCCTATTTCAACACATTCCTCCCTTTTGTGTTTTAACCTGTCTGCATACACAACTGGGTTAGGTACATCTCAGGTAGCTTAGTGGTAGGTTACTCTGAGGATGGAGTACATGGTTGCGGGTTTTAATCCAGGAAGGTGTTATTATTTTACCTCTCAGAGTAGGCACTAATAGGGAAAGTGTGAATAACGCACATTTAAGCAGTTGTAAGTAGGTTTGCTTGTGGTCTGTGTGACGTTAAGCAAAGCTTAAACCTGTGAAGAACGTTTCCGTTTACTGTGTTTAAGCACCGCTTAACATTGCGCAAACCCATGGAAATCCATTTACAACTGCTTAAAAGTGCTTTAATCCAATGCATCCAACAGCCCTTATATTGGCCCCCAAAATAACTTAACGGCCCTTCCAGGTCTTGAACCGGGGACCATGAACACCACAGTTACTGACTTTACCACTAAGGCATCTGAGATATGTACAAATGTTATGGAGTTTAGAATATACATTTTACTACAGACATTCCTCACTACTGAAAACAAATGTGACAGTCAGTTGGTGTACATATGTCTGATACATGTTAATGTTCATATGTTTGTGAAATTAGGTGTTGCAATGTGACATGACAGGGTGTATTATGAATGAGAAAGGTTCTTGTTTTGTGTCCTTTTTATATTGTCCCCATACTCCATGTATACCCCTCCAGTTCACTTACTGAACATCTGATCCAGGCTGTCCTTGATGCATGATTTCATTACCCATCATTCCAATCTTCACATACACAACAACCATCCCTTCTATGGTGAATTAGGTCAATATAAATAGTTATAATACCAGAGATGCATGTGTTTTGTGTACACTTCAATTCCTTTGGATTGCTTCTGTGTCACGAAGTGTATTCATAAATGTTTATATATGTGTATTCATAAATGTTTATATATATATATATATATATATATATATATATATATATATATATATATATATAGTTATAGATGTACCTATATTTTATATATATATATATATATATATATATATATATATATATATATATATATATATGTATGGGTCTACCAGACATGGTCGACAGTTCATATGGTCGACAGTTCATTTGATCGACAAGCATTTTAGGTGGGGGGCTTCGCCCCCCACACCCCCAATGTGGGGGGCTGTGCCCCCCACACCCCCCTAACTATATATATCAACTCCAGGGTTGCACAACATTGGGGAAGGGGGCAAATCTGCTTGTCCACCAAATAAACTGTCGACCAAATGAGTGTCGATTATATGAACTGTCGACCATGTGAAGGGGACCCATATATATATATATATATATATATATATATATATATATATATATCTTTATATCTTTATATTTATATCTATGTACAGACATCACTGACATGTTAACAGTAATACATATGTAGACTTGTATGTGTTGGTTCACAAACTACAGTACATTACAATGTAGTGTACATATGTACACAAAGTGACTTTCCCATTTGTGGTCATTACAGTGGAATGCATGTGGTATAATGTGTAGTCTAAAGACCATGAAACATGTATACACCTCAGATGGCTTAGTGGTAAGTCCCATGACTATAATGTGCATGGTCCAGGGTACAACACCTACAATGCTTTAAAAATGTTTTTTACTCCAGAATAAGGCTCATTTAAGCAGTTGTAAGCATGTTTAAAAGTGTTTGTGTGACATTATAGCAACGGTTAAACACAGTTAAACAACCTTTGTAACGTATAACCTGTGTGCACAAACATTGCCACATCCGCTAACTACTCAGGATATATACATGTCAGTGAAGTAACATCTCACTATGTGCATACATTCTCTGTTGACTGTACTCTCCAGCACACATGGGTTTATATGGGTGTTTTGAATGTTTATTATGCAGACGATTACTACCTATATATGCAAGGTGTGGTTAAGGTATAGTTTTTAACATGATAAACATCCCTGACTTTATTGGGATTGGGCCTTCGAATACACAGATACTATGCAGATGCTGTAACCATTACACTATTGACATTAATGTTGCTTCTGCCTATTTCCTATTTAGATGATTTCTATGTATAAGCTAGGCTAAGCAAAGGGTGGAGGCCCCAAACCCACTGAACTTCACTTACTCTTGAAATAACAACATATAACAAATGTAATGTGAGTTAGTACATTACATTCCTAACTACATTAGTTATAGCCACTCACTGACACACTTCAAGGGAAACATTGTTGTGTGAATGGGTAACAGAATATACACCCCTGGGATCGTGTATCCCAGAACCATGCAGCCAGGGGGTGGGGGAGCCCATCCAGTTTGATAGCTGTGAGACCTGTTGGGGAAATTGAATGGTGTTGAATTGTCACATTAACATGCCCTCTTTAGATCACTAAGTGCCATTATCGCCCTCCACCACCCCAGTCTTCAACAGCTTCTGGCAACTCTACCTGGAATTGCTTCATTGGCTATGCTTGACAGAGGCTCAGTTACTTCATCAATGGTGCAGAGAAAGCCAGCACACTGTAGCTATTCTTCTAATTGCCCTTGATCAGATAACCTACTACCTATCTGTGAACCTCTAAAGTGCAGGCCATCACAGCCATAATATGTGAATAAACAGAGCTTTCAGATCATAATATATAGTGAGAAATCACCATGTAGTCAGGAAACAGTTAAGTAGAGCAAGAACATACAGAACACTGATACTTAGTCACTCCAAAAGCCTAGCGTGGAAGCTAGAAGACTTGTATAAGTTTAAGGCTTTCTATTGCTTACCAGTAGGTTACCTACCGGAGAGATGAGAAACAAGCACAGATGGGAAGCATGCATGCAACAATACCATACCAGCTTATGTGTCAGCCTTAGGCTTTGGAATACTGGCCAAGGCTATTGGAGCCCCCATGGTGCCTTTTTTAGGAGAGTCTCAAAGGTGAATATCAGCTCCGTAAACAACACAATAGCAGAATCAATGAGGGTTATGCAACTCAACACCAGGGGGTGTGATCACAACATGCATGCACTCACAACACTCCTCAGGATGGACAACGTCAACATCTGTGCATTAACTGAGATTTGTCTTAAGGCTCCTGAGAGCACACCAGCACTACCAGACTACAACCCATACCACACATTTCAGCCACAGAACATGGACTGACACAGACATGGAGGGGTGTATCCATATTCATCAGGGATACCTACACCTCCAGGTTAGTGGGGCAGCATGATACCTCTGAGATCATCCATGTGCAGCTAACATCAGTCACAACTGCAATGTAAACTGTGGCCTGCTACAGATCACCCTCCATGACCCAGGATCCCCACTCCACCTACCTGGAGACAGTGGAGAACATGACAGTCCTAACGCACACCCTGGCATTGGTCGATGTCAACTACTCTACCATTAACTGGGAAACTTACTCAAGTACTCACTTCCAGGCCCAGTGCCTCCTGGAAATTATCACCTCATATGCCCTGTATCAGGTGGTAACCTCCCTAACAAGGGGTGGAAACATACTAGAAGTGGTCATCACCAACATTGACAACAGGTGCCCCACAGCAGAGGTTAACCAGTCACTGGTTAGATATGACCATGAACTATTCACTGTTTCCACACCCAAACATCTCCCTCACCCATGGAAACCACAGTGTATACATTTCCTACAGCTAAATTTACACTACTAGTGACAGGGGTGGGGGGGGTTCACAGCCCCCATGCTAAGGGGAAACACTGCTCAAGATACAGACAGATTTACAAATGCAATCTATAAGCACCTACATGGATGTATGGATTGTGCCATCATTGGTCAACCAAGACTCACTCCTCCTAGACAAGGACACCAGTCTGGTGGACCCCTGCAATAAACAGGCTATACTACAGAAGTAGGACAGTGTTCCAGACAAACAGCAAATCCCACGAAGGGCAGACATCCGTGACCATTATTAGTATGATACATAGGTCCTGCATGACATCATTCAGGGCTAACATCAGCAGGAAAATATGCAAGGATTAAAAAGATAACCACAAAGCCTTCTTTGGCTATGTCAAGGATCTAAGTGTTGACACACAGATTTGCACTGTGCCAGCGAAATATAGCACAAAGTATGCTGACCCTACTGATACCGCCAACATCCTTGCAGATACATTCAGTGCATACTTCACCCCCTAAAGAGCCCACAACACTACCTGAAAGGTACAGTATCCCACATATCAGAGACATACAGGTGGAAATGCCCTCTCTAACAGCAGAACACAGCGTCAATGGAGGAATATGTTGTTCCAGACTGCATCTTGCAAACTGTACAAGTCAACCTGATCCCCCCACCTAATTAAGCTTTTCAACCTCAGCCTCTCCACAGGCTACATGCCCATAGAATGGTGCATGGCAATGGTTATTCCACTCCATCAAGGTGGAATCACAACCGACCATGGTAACTACCACCCCATAGGCCTGACTAGCCTGGTCTGCAATAGTATGGATTGCATCCTCATGGCACTCATTAACAAAGACATTGGTAACCTCCAAACATGTGACCCAACCCAGGTCAGCTTGGTTGAGTGCAGTTCATGCCTACTGAACCTGTTTGACGTCTTACATACAGTCACCAGGACGTTAGATGATGGGAGAGGTGGTTCACACATACTACCTGGACCTCGCCAAGGCTTTTGACACAATGCCTCACTCAGGTATTATAAACACACCAGCCTGTACATACACCCACACATCACAGGTTGGGTTGCCAATGGGCTTACACACAGAACCCACATGGTATGACTAGCGGTCTCCAGGTCCAAATCTTGACCAGTCACGACTGGTGTCCCATAGGACGTAGTCCTGGGAGCCCTACTGTTTGGCAGATACTTCTCAGAGGTACAGGCAAACACAGGTGGACTACAGCAGACCATGTTTGGCAATGCCTGCGAACTGGGAGCCATGATTGATAGTCCAGCTGACACAGACATCCCTCAAGGGGCCTCACAGAGTCCGACACAGGGTGTCAACGTCATGGCCTCCAGCCAAGTGCCACTAACTGCATGGTCATTCCATTATGGAATATTAAGCACCCACATAAGTGGCAGCTGCTTTAATATGGATGTGGTAATGGGGTATCTGGGGACTAAGGTAGATAGTGATCTCCCCTTTGACAATCATATCTCCAAAGTAGTTAGGACATCCTTCTATGTAGGTCATCTGATTACTAAAGGGTTCCCATCTAGACATACTGAGGTTATAGTGCCCCTTTACTCATCACTCTTCAGTCCCATCATAGGGTATAATAACCCATTTGGGATGTACCTCAGAAGACACATCCAACAGCTGGAAGGTCCACGAATGTACCTCGCCAAGGGGATTACTGGCCTCAGACATATGCCCTATGCAGCCAGACTGAATAAACTCAGTGGCATCTCGTTTACCCAACGATGATCTCTGCTGGCCAACACAGCCATGTTGAACTCAGGCTTAATGGATATGCCCCACCTATAGGAATCCATGTCACAGTGAGCCACACACTGTAGTGAGCTGAACCTTACCACAACAATAACTGGAAGATGCTGGAGGGATGGATTCCTGTCACAGACACTCCCCATATGTTGTAACAACATCCCTAAATACATTATACAGTGCCCCTTACTAGCACTCTGAAAGAGAAACCTTGAAGAGTGGCTGGGGAACAGTAGATGCACCCCAGGGATCCCGCCATTGGCTCTGTTCCACAGAGGGACAGTTATTGAATCAATGGGGTGGCAAAAGCTGACACATTTTGGCTAGGCTTATGAATGGCCTCTGTCAGATGGTCAAGTACCTAGCTATGAACCTATACATACAACATCAGCACATGCTGATAGCTTAATTTACTGTTCAGCTTTTGACTTACCTTGTGCCAATGGCAGTTGTGTGCGCAATAGTTGAGGGTTGCCTATGTTGGATGCACACAGTAGACTGCCTAAACATGACAGTTTACAGGTAGTCTTGTGTGTGTGCCATCCATTTTTACTGTGTGTGCAGGTGGAGAAAGGTGTCAGTCCCTAGGTGCCTACACTGTCAGTGTGTGTGTGCTATACATTCCCTCCTTGCCAAGGCATGAGCATACTGGGCACTCCTCTGTCTGCCTACTGGGGCTGGCTCAGGGTGTTCATGGTCTGAGTACCTCTGTGCCTGTGGGGTCCTTGGCAATGGTGGTGGGCTGTGAGGGCCTTCACCATTCTGTCCCTGCTGCAGCTGTTTCCACAGGATCATATTGTGTAGCATGGCACATACTATGAAGATGTGGGCACACGTGCCTGGAGAGTACTGTAAGGCTCCACCAGATATGTCCAAGCAATGGATCCATGATTTCAGCATCCCAAACATATGCTCTATGATGATTCTGGTTTGTGCATGTGCCTCATTATGGCGTTCCTGCATGGGTGTGTGTGCGTTTTTGATGGGAGTCATCATCCACTATCAGAGTAAGATAGCAGAGCTGTTATCAGATGGTTCCACATATGTTCCTATTAACCCTGTTATGGTTAAAAATTTGGTTGACAAAGTCCATAATAGTTTAGAGCTCTTACTGCATGACATGGTAATAGATGAAGGATTGTACAGGTTTCTTAAGGTTGAAGGGGTGGTAATGCCTCTTTTTAAAGGGTTACCGAAAATACACAAATCCCTGATAGAGCCACCTCTGCGCCCCATAGTGTCGGGCCGAAAATGGGTGACCGAGAACATTTCCATATGGCTAGAAACAATATTAAGACCATATGTGGATAGTATGAGTAATGTTCTAAGGGACACTGGAGATTTTTTAAAGGCTTTGGGGGAGATAGATAGAGGTACACCCAGGACTCATTATTTAATGGTTACTCTAGATGTACAGAGCCTATTTACGGTCATAAATAACCAGTATGGAATATCAGCAGTTGGCAGTTTATTGAAGGATAGAGGAGCTAATGATTCACAGGTTGATCTTGTGAAGACTATGCTTACTATGGTACTAGAGAATAACATCTTTTTGGGTTTACAACAACTGTACAGACAGGCACAGGGTGTCACCATGGGCACACCCTGTGCCAATACATATGCTAATTTAGTGCTTTCCTTTTGGGAAAATCAATATATTTTCAACAACACAATCTGGCTACCGTCCATCAAGCTATATAAGAGGTTTGTGGACGATGTGTTTATTTTGTGGGAGGGGGAGCCAGCTCGCTTGGATGAGTTTATATCTTTCCTACATTCCACCACCACATTTTTCAGATTTACTAAAAGTACCTCCTATACTCAGTTAGATTTTTTGGATGTCACCATAGAACAAACTGAAACAGGTTTCTCTACTGGTATATATAGGAAGGAGTGTTGGAAGAATACTCTCCTTTCATTTGATAGCATGCATCCACGGTATACATTCCCCAACATTGTGGAAGGACAACTAGACAGGATCTCAAGAGTATGTACTGAGGATTCCTGTTTCGAAGGGGAAATGAGCAAATTGAGAGGTTATTTTGAAGAAAGAGGTTATAGGGGAGATATGGTGAACAAGGTTGTTGAAGGTAGTAAACACAAGAGGAAACATGTGTATAGACCTTGGATGCATCGTCCCATAGATGAACATAATGTAACTTCTAAGAATGGCACCAATATTCTTAAACCTAAAGTAATGTTCACATATAGTAGTAACATTAATGATATAGGTGAGATTGTTAAAAAGAACTGGAACATTCTAGTAAGTGATGATAGGATTAGGGGTTTAGCAGGATCTAGCCCTTGTATTGCATACAGGAAGAACAAGAGCTTAAAAGATCTGTTATGTGGAGAGTATCATTCCAAAAAGCTGAATTTTAAGTCACAAGCAGGCACTGTACCTTGTGGTACCTGTAAGGCCTGCACCTTTATCAATAAGGACACTACTTTTCTGCATCCTGTCTCAGGTAAAATCTTTTCTTTAAAAGCCAGGGCTACATGTAGAACAAAGGACATTGTTTATCTGGCCAATTGTGGTTCTTGCCCTTGTTTTTATATGGGCAAAACCAACAATATGTTTAAGGTCAGGATCCTACAGCATTTATCTGCCATTAGGAACAGTGATCAGCACAATGCCCTCTTTAGACATATTCAAGATAATCCCACACACAATTTTAGCATTAGGGCTATAGTTAATGTTAGTTTGGGTAGAAGGGGTGGAGACATCAAACAATTAACTGAATTAATTGAGTCTAGATGGATTATACAGCTGATGGCCCACAGGGGGCCGGGTCTTAATGACGTCATCCCAGTGAAACCCAGGCTGAAAAATAGGCGGGTCTTTTACTAGATGCTGATTGGAAGATGTTTTGTTTAAATTGTGAGTTTTGATGTCTGTTATTCATCTGATGAAGGGCTATCAACCCGAAAGCGCTTATCTGTTTTGTACCAGCTTTTATTAAAAGTTCTTATTTTTACTACTTGAAGCATCCAGCGGTGTTCTTCCAGGATTTTTCTGTTTTTTGCTTCGCTTGTGTGTGCCTTTGGAGGAACCATTTCAGCACCTAGCATTGATTATTGGACATATCTCCAAAGTAGTTAGGACATCCTTCTATGTAGGTCATCTGATTACTAAAGGGTTCCCATCTAGATATACTGAGGTTATAGTGCCCCTTTACTCATCACTCTTCAGTCCCATCATAGGGTATAATAACCCATTTGGGATGTACCTCAGAAGACACATCCAACAGCTGGAAGGTCCACGAATGTACCTCGCCAAGGGGATTACTGGCCTCAAACATATGCCCTATGCAGCCAGACTGAATAAACTCAGTGGCATCTCGTTTACCCAACGATGATCTCTGCTGGCCAACACAGCCATGTTGAACTCAGGCTTAATGGATATGCCCCACCTATGGGAATCCATGTCACAGTGAGCCACACACTGTAGTGAGCTGAACCTTGCCACAACAATAACTGGAAGATGCTGGAGGGATGGATTCCTGTCACAGACACTCCCCATACGTTGGAACAACATCCCTAAATACATTATACAGTGCCCCTTACTAGCACTCTGAAAGAGAAGCCTTGAAGAGTGGCTGGGGAACAGTAGATGCACCCCAGGGATCCCGCCATTGGCTCTGTTCCACAGAGGGACAGTTATTGAATCAATGGGGGTGGCAAAAGCTGACACATTTTGGCTAGGCTTATGAATGGCCTCTGGCAGATGGTGAAGTACCTAGCTATGAACCTATACATACAACATCAGCACATGCTGATAGCTTAATTTACAGTTCAGGTGTTGACTTACCTTCTGCCAATGGCAGTTGTGTGTGCAATAGTTGAGGGCTGCCTATGTTGGATGCACACAGTAGACTGCCTATACATGACAGTTTACAGGTAGTCTTGTGTGTGTGCCATCCATTTTTACTGTGTGTGCAGGTGGAGAAAGGTGTCAGTCCCTAGGTGCCTACACTGTCAGTGTGTGTGTGCTATACATTCCCTCCTTGCCAAGGCATGAGCATACTGGGCACTCCTCTGTCTGCCTACTGGGGCTGGCTCAGGGTGTTCATGGTCTGAGTACCTCTGTGCCTGTGGGGTCCTTGGCAATGGTGGTGGGCTGTGAGGGCCTTCACCATTCTGTCCCTGCTGCAGCTGTTTCCACAGGATCATATTGTGTAGCATGGCACATACTATGAAGATGTGGGCACATGTGCCTGGAGAGTACTGTAAGGCTCCACCAGATATGGCCAAGCAATGGAACCATGATTTCAGCATCCCAAACATACGCTCTATGATGATTCTGGTTTGTGCATGTGCCTCATTATGGCATTCCTGCATGGGTGTGTGTGCATTTCTGATGGGAGTCATCATCCACGGTTCCAGTGCATAGCCAGCATCCCCCACCAGTTGGCCATTTGGGATGTCCACCCAGGCAAATAACTGATACAGCTATGAGGCATGCCAGATGTGGGAGTCATGATAGCTTCCAGGGCTGCCAGCACACACATCCATGATAATGCCCCAGGCATTGCACATGACCTGGCAGTTGATGGAGGGGTATCCCTTGTGGTTTATGTAGTGCCTACTCTGCTCACCGGGTGGTGACTTGATGTGTATGCGCGTGCAGTCTATTGCACCCAGTACCTCTGGGTATTCTTCCACATGGTGGAAGAGACGCATATTGCTGGCCAACTCCTTCTGCATTCGAGGGAAGTATATGTGCTCATTGGCATGCGGTAACATGGCATCCAGGAACTGGTGTAGTACCCTGGATGCTGATGCCTGTAAGATCCCCATGTTAACCCTAGTTGGTCTTTGAAAGGTACGTGTAGCTAGTATTCTTAGGTTTTCACATACTTTCGTATCCGCTGGGATGGGTTCCCCCTGTTTGTTCTGGCTCTGAGGTGTGGCCGGCACAGCTCCACAAGTTGCTGTACGTTGTCCCTGTCCACCTTGTAATGTTCTACTATCTCCAGATCATGTAGCCCCTGGTAGGTTACCCTGGGTCTGAACACACTCTTCCTCCTCTGGTGCCTGAGGTGGTCATCTGCATCATCCTCCACACCACCTTCAGTCTCCAACACATGCTGATAGATCAAAGCTATGGCAGCCCCTAACATGTACATACTAAAAGTTCCCCATCTGTATACACCACTGGTGCAGAGTGTATGGGAATACAGAAATGCGTGTGAGGTGCTTTCACACTTTATACTATTATGCTATGGATACTGCTGATGTCATTGGTTATGTATGAGCTATTCCAGCTGCAGAGTGTCTTAATTATGGGTTTTACAATAAGTACTGCACGTGTGGGGCCTTTACTGTAGAGTTATGCTTGCCTGTCTTGAATAATCTGTTGCCCTTTAATTCACTTTTAAACCTGGATCCCCTCCCATTATAAGGCATGCATCCACCTGCCATCTTTATTGTTTTGTACTTTCCCTACCCAGTCATGGCAAAATGTGTCTTGTAGCTAATATACTGCAAATCAGCTTTGTTCTGCTTTGATACTTTACTGTTTTCTTTGTAGTACAGCCTCCCCCATTTCCTGTTTTGCAGGTAGCTGCTTGCAGCCTTGTTAGCTGTTGCCAATGGACCACTGTAGGCTCCTAGGTGTTAATTAGTCATTTGTACTCCAATTTCCCTGCTGCAGCATTTCCTTATTTCTTTCCTATATCCTTCCTGTTTCAGGTGCAGTGCGCGCCGCGCAAACCCATTTACAGGGTTACCGGTGTTTTCATCTCCGTTCACATACATACTTGGTTACCTTGTGTATTCTCAGCTAAGCAGAGCTATGGCCAGTTCAACACACCCCTATCCTGCAGCTTTGCCTAGCTAGGGGCAAACTGGTTTAGTAATGCTTACAGCAATGGTGACACATCCCTCTCTTGATGTCATCTTTATCTCAAGGGCACATCTCGG
This sequence comes from Protopterus annectens, assembly GCF_019279795.1. Taxonomy (NCBI): domain Eukaryota; kingdom Metazoa; phylum Chordata; order Ceratodontiformes; family Protopteridae; genus Protopterus; species Protopterus annectens. The sequence continues at coordinate 548,886,183 of NC_056728.1, forward strand.
TGTTATAATGCTATGATGTGAGGTGCATCCTTACACCAGCGGGGTCTGTGATTCACTATTACTCCTCTCATTTGCATGACATTGCCTACTAATTCCTAGCTACCGTGCATAACACTGCCAAAGCCCCTTAGCAATCCTTGTGCCATAGTATGGTGTAGCATGTCTGCCATTGACTATTATGGGGAAATCATGATATGTGTTACATTGCAGTTTTATTCTATATTTTTATATTTTCCTTGCGATCCCCTTTGCGTGCCACTGCCCTGCGCTTCCACATCGCAATAGTGCGACTATATATATTAAATGTTAATTTTATATTTTGTACATTTTTTTATGCCAATGGCTATATATTTAGCCAATGGCATATATTAATAATATAATACATGTGTTTGGTTGGCTGTCATGGCTCCGATTTTATGTTTGCAAAAATGTAAACTGTTTTCTACGGTTTACATTTCTGCATGCTTACACTATGCCTGCACCACTTCCTGGATCACTACATACCTTCATTTGCATGCTACACTGCTGCACATGTGGTAATTAGCATACAGGGCCCGGGAGTTGTGCAGTCGTAGCATGTGCAGGTAGTGCACGTGGGAACAGCTCATACCTGGATCGCTCGGTGGCCATATTTGGTGTTAGAACGCTGACACTATGCCTGCACCTTGTGCAAGCTTTATGAATCCCGGGCACGATCTTTAGATATTGTTTGTGCCCACTGTTAGCAAAAATAATTCTACGATTAACAGCTTATTGGGATTCTTCACTGCATTTGTTAATGCCATGTTATCATTTACATGGAACTTAGTTACAGTCACCTTTGCGTGGCTCTACAAATGTAGCTGCTTCTAGTTTGGCTGGATATATGAGTACGTCTATTGTTCAGCTGTAATAATATAACACTTAATTTCTGTTTGACCTATCACTATCCTTGTAGTGCTTTACATTTTATTTTTATACTGTACTTATACATATATTGGCAGAGTAAATGGGCAACAAACTTTATAAGATTCAGAGGAGCTGATCAAAGTGACTTCCATTAGTACTGATTCCAGTTCAGTCACTGCCCTGTGAAATGACTTTTGTAAAGAGGAGTTCCTCTTAATGCCTGTTACAACCAGTATTCTGTCAGCCCCAATCAATTTGTCAGTATTGGCATTTTTCCAGAATATATGTGTGTGAATGAGAGGGAGGATAGAGGAATGGTGAGGATGTAAGGAGTAGAGGTGGTGAAGGTGGATGAGTTTAAATACTTGGGATCAATAGTTTAGAGTAACGGTGAGTGTGGAAGAGAGATGTGAAGAAGAGAGTACAGGCAGGATGGAGTGGGTGGAGAAGAGTGTCAGGAGTGATTTGTGACAGATGAGTACCTGTAAGAGTGACAGGGAAGGTCTACAAGAGGGTAGTGAGACCAGCTATGTTATATGGGTTGGAGACAATGGCATTGACAAAAAGGCAGGAGTTAGAGCTGGATGTGGCAGAGTTAAAGATGTTAAGATTTGCATTGGGTGTGACGAGGGTGGACAGGATTAGGAATAAGTATATTAGATGGTCAGCCCAGGTTAAAAGGTTTGGAGACAAAGCCAGAGAGGCATGATTACATTAGTTTGGACATGTGCTGAGGAGGGATGCTGAGTATATTGGGAAAAGGATGCTAAGGATGAAGCTACCAGGTAACAGGAAAAGAGGAAGGCCTAAGGTAAGGTTTATGGATGTGGTGAGAGAGGACATGCAGGTGGTTGGTGTGACAGAGCAAGATGCAGAGGACAGGAAGAAATGGAAACAGATGATCCACTTTGGCGACCCTTAATGGGAACACCCTAAAGAAGATGATGATAATGGTATTTTTTTACATGTGGTACAGTAATCCATACTCTTATCCACTTTTCCTGTATTCTGGCACACTAAGGAATAAATGGAAGAGACACACCCTCTGCTTATCTCCAAACATATGCATCATGTACTTCACAGAGGTTGTAGCAGTCTGTTATGTAAAAACACTCACAGGTGCCTCATGGTTTCCCCATACTGTTTTATGTTCTGCTTTCAGTGCAGCTTGTTATCCTTTCATTTAACTTTATCTTGCTAAACAGACATTTGCTGATGTTGCTAAAATTGCTATTAAGTTAACTAGACAGGAAAAATTCTTTAGCATGTTTATGGAATTCATTATATATAGTCTATTAGAGCCTTGGAAACGTTAGATGTGTGAAGATGAATTTTGCAGCATTAGGCAGTTGAAACTCACCATGAAATAATCAAAAATGTTTTTGTTATCAAAACATGAGGCAATACTATATGCCATGGGATGTGAATATTTTAGGGAAACTGGGTGGACAGCAGAGGTTTATGCAATCATATTGTACGGTGTACAAAAATTTGGAGAATGTGACAGGGCCAGGGAGACATAGTGGGTTGTTGGCTTGCATAATTAGTGGCACCACCAAAAGAAGGAAAGGAAAGGGGAGAGGAGAGGAGTTATTATTACTATTATTATTATTATTATTATTATAATACACATTATGACTTGTAAGGCCATGGGTAAGTTAGAGGGGAATGCAGATAAGGACTGTTTATTCATTTGTTAAATGGGTAAGGACCATTTTCATCCACAATCTAGGCTACATAGTATCAAATGTTAATAAGTAGATTGTTAATGCAATGGCAGTACATAGTGTCAGGTCAGGTATAATCAAGCAAATTCACAGGAGGCTGACCTGATAATCAAAGGCGTATGTGCAATAGTGGAATGACAGGTAAAAAAAGACCTTTCAATTGGCTAGGCATGTGCACTCACATACATGCACAGAAATAAGACACAATACAAATATATTTACAATATGCAGCTGTGTCTGAGAATTATTTCACAAATTCTGTGTGCCTTTTGCAGTCAGGTGGATGTTCAACAATATGCACTCACTCGAACAGAAAATCTGAAATCAGATGATTATACTAAAAAAAGTTTATTTAATAACTACATGTGAACTAAGTTTTATATAATTTAACAGGATGAATAAGAAAGTTCCAGAATATGGGTATGCAACTGAAGTAAGGCAATTTGGTGTTTGGGGACCATGATAGCATTCAAAGGAGGTAGGAAGTATTAGGAAATGTAAGACGAGATTAAGAAAGGATTACGGTGGAAGGAATTTGTAATGGTGGGGGATGAAGATGCAGGTATGTGCAATAAGTACATAATATTAAAGAACAAAATAAGTAAGAGAGTGATCAGAAACATATTGGACAGACATCACTAACTATGGCCAGCCTTGAAGAAGCAAAGATAACACAGTTAAACATGTAATGCTGCCATACTGGTAGACCCAGACTTTGATGCAGGAAGATGTCCTGACTGAAATCACTGTTCCAGTACTCATAACAGATGGGTTGTTGCCTGCTAACTTCCAGCAGGGGTACCAAAGTTTTACCTTCTGAAGGTGTAAGTCCAAATGATGACCTCAGCTTCTAGGTGTAGGGGTTTATAAATGGATGTATGAGTGAGATCGTCTAACTGTCTTGCCACCAGCCCAAATTCAGGTTTTGCATCCAACAGACTGTTATCACTTGATTGTTTTGTACCGTAGCTTTGCTTGTCAGATTCAGATGGGTATCCCATTGGAGATTCTTTCTTTCTAACCTTTGACTGTGTATAAATTGTTATTAGATGTCAGCTAGGAGGAGTAAGTGCAAGGGTGGTAGGCAAATTCCGTAGAAGAACTTGTACACTAAGTGCCTGTTCTGTCTAGGCCATGAACACGACTACAAATCTTGTTCTATTTGTCAACCATTTGTTCAAAAAACTCTTCAGTCCAGGCTTCCCACTCTTAATACCTTCCTCAAGACACAGCACTTAAAATGCTTAGCCCACTCTACCATGTTGAAATCCCTGGACATCGGCCTTTTGCCCAAGAAAAAAATTAAAAGACCCAGAGAGGATTGATCTTCTGTCATCTCCAAATCAGACATACTCATTGAGGTAGTCAAACCTACAGTACATCAGACTTTATCCCAGAAGCCCACTACCATGACCCCACTGGAGGCTGGTATGGCTCCTGAGACCTTGCAGATGACCGAATCCTCCGACGAACCACGCCTGATTATTTCTGATGGCCCACAAGGAGTCCCTCAGATCCTAGTATGGGAAGAGGTTCCAGGGATACTTACCAAAATGCTCCAAGGTTCCAAACCTCCTAAGCTGGTACAGACCAACATCACCCCTAAAAAGAAAAAACTTAAACATATAATATCCCCTTTAGCTTCCAGGGAAAAAGAATGGATAGATTTTACTCAGTGGTTATTTAAAGCCATTATTTCCCTGAAACCTCCAGTCTTTGTGACCAAGCCTACACAGCCTACATCACAGAAACATGGATTAGATTCTTCATCCTCAGAGAGGAACCAGATGTGGATTCAGACCATTCTTTGGACTACTGTTCTCAGCTACATTCTGCTGAACAGTTATCTTTGTACTAAGGAGAATCCCTCTCTTCTGATTCCCCTTTAGAAGAGGCTTTCTTTGGAGAAACCTTGCAATGCATGATGGAGCACTTCAAATGACAATCTAAACAGCTGTCACAGGTGCAAAAGAGATACTACAACCTTTTAGATATGGGAACTCCTGCACTACCTCCAGTCCCCCGTGCTAGAGGCTTACCTGAATGCATTTCAAGCTAATGCAGCCACACATAATTCTCACCCTCCAGCACCCAAAAGGCCAGATAGGTTCTACAGAGTTCCTGATGAGCTTAAATACCTATTCAAAAACCCTGTGGCAGATCCTGCGGCAGTTTTCCTGGCCTTGGACAATCCTTCCAAGCTGCTTCCCAGCACTAATGTCCTTCCCAGTGATACGGACAGATGAGCATTGGATAAGTGGGGCAAAAAAATGTACACGTCCTCCACACTGACTTTCAGATCCACTAACTACCAAACTTAAATGACTAGTACTTATTCTCTGTGCTTCAGTCCTTGAGTAAGGACATCACCGAGCCTCAGACACCAGAGTTTAAACATTATATGCAGACCATAGTGATCCTGGCTTCCCAAATAGCCAGAGACAGTATTGAATATAGCTGTGATGCTGTGGATTCTTCTTCCAGGGTAGCCGCTACTGGCTCAGTCATCAGGCAGTATGCTGGGCTGTGAAGTTAACCTATTCTTGAAGACTTCAAATCTAAACTTTTTGACTCTCTTCTGTATAACCTTCTGTTTGCCCCAAAAGCTACCAGTATTTTCAAAGCATTTTATGAACAAGGCAAAACAATGAAGGACTGCTGTCAGATTCTTCTTTTCACATTCCCTAGGCACCATAGAAATTATCCAGCAAAATCACCTTCCTTTGTTAAGAAAGACACAAGGCCCTCTCATAAGCAAAGGAAAACACCTAGGAAAATGTTCCCAGGTAAGCCTCAGAGGAATAACCTTTGAGGAGGCCTCAGTTTGGTAGCAGGCTCCTGTAACTATCTTCTCTCCCTCTCCCTTCATACCCCAGCCCTTCAACCCCTCTCTGGAAAACTTCTCCTCCCCCACATTCTGGGAAGTGGTGACCTCAAACAAATAGGTCCTGAATACCATCAAGGAGGGCTAGACTATGACTTGGGAAAGCCTGCCCCTGCCTCCTCCCAAACAGATTCACCTCCTGGCCTCTGTCATCCAAAACTTGCAAGAACAGGGAAGCATAGAGGAGGTTCCCCTAACCTTCTTAGGAAAAAGCTTCTATTCAAGAATCTTTCTTGCCCCAAAGGAGGAGGGCTACCGGAGACTCATCCTGGACCACTCTAGACTAAACACCTTTCTTAAAGTGCTCAGTTTCAAAATGCTTTCTTTGCACACTCTCCTGCCTTTCCTTCTTCTTCAGGCTTTCTTAATATCCCTAGACTTAAAGCCTTCTGACTGCTTTGGAATTCAAAATCAGTTTCAGAAAATCTCCACTCAGTTCCACCTAGGACTTGACTTTCCTTAGGCTGCAGACTGGACAACATGCATGCCTTTATCCCTCAAGAGAAAATCACCTTACAAAGCAACTACAGAACTCTCTCCATTGAAACATGCTGTATGTCAAGATAGATCCTCAGGGCTATGAGGTATATGGCTGCCACAATTTATATGCTCCACCTTGCCCAACTACACATGAGAAAAATTCAGTGGTATCTGAAATTGGTGTGGTCCCAACACTCACACCCTCTTGATGACCTCATCTCCCTTCTGGCCTGCATCAAGAAGGAACTTTTTTGGTGGAGCAATAAGGACACTGTCAACACAGACCTTCCATTTACTCCAGTGCCATGTAAGCAAGTCCTGCTCACAGATGCCTCATCCAGGGCATGGGGGAATTGGACGGGAGCCCAAAAAGTTCTGGGGGAGTGACCTGCCCACCTGGTAAAAGAACAAATCAACCTAAAAGAAATGAGGGCTCTTCTGCAAGCCCTGCAGACATTCTCACATCTCTGGAAGCCAGGCACTCTGCTGGTGTACACAGATAACACCACTGTGATGTGGTACATAAGCAGGGAGGAACAAGATCCTACCCCTTGCGCAGGCTGGCACAGGAGGCCTGGTACTTTGTGTCCATCCGGAATCTTACACTCATTGCAGTGTGTATTCCTTCTCAGGAGAATGTGGTGGCAAACTAAACAGGCACACAGAGGGCACTCATGAATGGTCTCTGAATAAAAAAGTCTTCAAAGCTATCACTCTTCGGTGGGGAACACCACAGACAGACCTTTCTGCTTCCCCAGAACATCACCAACTTCTTCTTTTCTGCACCAGGAACCCATTTCCATTAGCTTGAAAGACAGATGCCTTCTACTGGACAGGGAAGTACCTCTATGCATACCCTCCTCTGCCTCTGCTTCCACGATTCCTACTTAAGGTCCAGTGGAAGTCTCCAAAACTTCTGTTTCTGTCCCCCTTCTGGCCAAGACTGCATTGGTTCCCCCTTCTTGTTTCATCAGTCAAAGGGAAATTTCTGGAGACTTCATCTATAGCCAGACCTCATCACTCAAAAGAAAGTAATTGAAGCTGTTGTTTTGAAGCCGTCTTTTCAACATTTTGGTTGTTTAGCAAGTTTTGAATACTCAGATGAAATACTAATACTTGTGGTGCAATGCTCTTCCAATATTTACATTGTTTTTTGTTCTGCTGAGCGTTCTTTTGCAGAATTCACTTCTTTTTCTGGATTTGCACTCAACAGAAAGGGCAGCTCCTTCATCCCAATTTGACCTCCCTCAGTCTCACTCTCTCGATGATAGGATTTTAATTCCTAAAAGACATGCTTTGTCTGAAAAGGTGGTTTGGGTTCTACAAGAAACCAGGAAACCCAATACCAGGAAGTTGTACGCGGCCAAGTGCAAAAGATTTGCCGCTTGATGCCTTAAAGATCTAAAATGGAACACTATATATATATATATATATATATATACATTTACTTTTTAATAATTTCTTTCACTCCTACATTAAGTTGTTCATTTCCTTCCTTCCCTTAAACCTCACTTCTCCCAGCTGGATATTTTTCTGCATGTATTGTTCTTGCACATTCTATTTATAATAATCAGATAATGGAAACACTCACTAAGGTTAGAATGTCATACCAGACACAGGCCTGAGATAGTGGAATGGTGGGGAACTACTTGGCCATATTTGTAGTGTAGGATGGTGGTTCTGTGGAGGAACTGACTAGGGAAGTGTGAGATTGAGTGACTAATGCCAGCTTACCCATTCTGGGTAGAGGGAAGGTAGCTTAGCAGGCTGCATGACTCGCATAATAAAAGCAGATGTCCTACCATGCTACTGTAAGGGTTATGAGGTTCACTCCCACCAATGCTATATTTTTGTTCATAAAAGTGTGTAAAAGCTACCAGTGTAGAAGGGTTATGGATTAATGGAAAATCCCAAATGTACTTCACCATGGATGTGACACAGAAAAAAAAAGAGCATGGAGAGTAGCTATTTGGCCTTATGACAATCATGGTCTACCCTCTAATGCAGGCATCCCCATTTTGGAAAAGGGGGGGTGAAACTAGACCCCTAGACTGATAGATCATGGCATCTGTCTGAGGGGCCTGTCACTGCCGCATGAATAATATAAAACACCATGTATTTCCCGCACAATTGCACTTGCTTGTCAGAAAACATTGGCATATTTGAGAGCGGACTCTGCATTGACGGTTTTATGTTACTTACTTTTTAAGTGACCTGAGAATGAAAGTATTCTGTTTTCATATGAGATGTCTTTTTATTTTTTTAATTTTTTAAGGTTGTTGTGTCTTTCGGCTTTTCCCGGTTAGGGGTCACCACAGCGGAACTCCGGTCCGCTAATGATTGGCAGTAGATTTTTACGTGCCGAGTTGCCATCTCTGACGCACAACCTTCAATGGAGGTACACTTTAGCTGAGAATTCATTTTTTAAGGTAACCCCGAAATTAGGCTTCCATAGGAAACATTTCAAATATTATTGGTTTCTATGTATGTTCATATTAAATACTAGAAACTGGCTTCATTTTTAGTAAAAAAACACTTTTTATAGCTTCTGTGTTGTAGAAGAGCTTGTTGGGTAACAACAGGAATGTCTTGCCATTTTGCTTAAAACATATTTAGCCGATGCTAATTAATGTGAAATTGTTGCACAACATTGGGTGATTTTATAAGTTTGAGATGCGATGCAGTAAAATCAAAGCAAATAAATATAAATAGACATATCTCTCAACAACTTTGCTCAAGAATTCTGGACAAAGCCAAAAATAAGGGGGATCAAAGGCCCAAAATCATGGCCAAATTTTAGATATTACTCTGATTCTCAGTTAGAGCATCTTCTGTGTGGCAACAGGCGTGAGTGGGCGTTCCTTCATTGAAGGTTGTGCGTTAGGCCCGGCAAGCCAGCACATCAAAATCTACTGCCAATCATTAGTGAACTGGAGTTCCGCTGTGGCGACCCCTAACTGGGAAAAGCCGAAAGAAACAAACAAACTCTATTTCACTTAAAAGTTCAATAGAACAAGTTTTGCATCAGCATGCATTTTCTCAACAACAATATGTCTAAAACTCTAATGACTGGCACTATCGATTGAATGTGACCCTCAATGTTTTACTAGAAAATTAAACATTTTTTGAGAAACAGAGAAAAAATATGAGGCAACATCAGGGATGGTTCAGGGGTATGTAAATAGGATATGTGTGGTAGGCTTGTCCACATAACAACATACTGCTTTACTTTTTACGGGTCTTTGTTCAAGTTAATATTTATTGTAATACATATTATTTGACTACTTAACAAATTGAACAATGTAATTTAAAGTAACATGACCAAATAAAAAACATATTGAATTAAAATAGTAACAAGTACATTCACAGCTGAAAAATGATGGTAAACAGTAAGAACCATGAACACAGTTTACAGACAGTATTACAAAATGTCCAGCAATGCAGTAGACCATTAACAGATCTTCAGCATGCCAAATAATTTATACTGTACATGCCAGTAATCAATAGACAAAGTTTTAAAAAAACAAAATGCTGATAGGGGGACATGCACTCTATCTGCCATACAGCCTAAGAATAAATGTTCAAAGAACTCTTGGCAAATTGTCCACATCACCATTGTTTTACACTAGATGGAAACACACAGCAAAGTTAGGCATCCTCTTCACTGAGAAATAATAACCTCAGGAACCACAGAAGTCATGAAAATGGAGCACAGCACACTTCTGCGTAGCATCAGCATGAGAAGAGTACAGAAAGAAACTTGAAAATCAGTCTTCTTGCTATCACCTAACATCCAAACAACTGTTTTGGAAAAGAAGCAACATTGCAAAATATTTCAGTCCATAAGACTGAATGAAAACCCAAACAGGGCTCAACAGGGAACAGTCCAAGCAAATTTCACATAAAAAGCCAAAAAATGCAGCAGCACTTCATGGATTGACAACCGCGTGTCCCCGTATTGAGAGGTGTACTATGTGTGCTATTTTTACCCTTCAGGGAAACAGTATTTGGTGAATTCTTTGCCAAAGTGATGTGCAACCTTAGGGAGTGAATTCTGAAAACAAGCACATACAAACATACAAAACAGCTAATAGAAGACCAGTGGCCTACTAAGCCCACCCTAAAAGTCCAGCAAAGTACTACAGTTCTTCAAACTCCCCTTCACAAATCCACATATCGTAGCCTTCCTTAAATCCCCAACACTGATCTGAGCCCCAACAGTTCCTAAAGCAGGTTATTTCATGGCACCCTTCTGTCCTGCAATATGTACTTTAAATCTGATTTTAAGTTTCCCCTTTTTCTTCTTCCAAGTCACAATCCTATCTCCTTACCATTTCTTCTGAAACTATTCCCTACTACTTGACCATCTGATAACATACTCAGGGTTTAATTAAAGAGCCTTGTGCTAAACAGGCCCTGCACTCACAACTATGTATTTTGTTTCATAATCATGCAACGGGGAAAGACCTCATTATCAGCTAATTTACATATCTCAGAATCTCAGTTACTATGGCAACTTGCAGATAATTGCTGATCTGTTCATTGTGGTAGTTATCCGCTGTGGCCAAATTGTGTAGGCATAGCTATACCCCCTCAGTTACTTCCCCCATATACACAAGTACATGCTCAAACAAAAACACACGCATACACCACAGTCGCTGTTCATGTTCTTAAGTTGGCTGTCTTTCCTGTCTCTAATGGTTCCCCCCATCCTTGCCCCCCAATCCTTTTAATAGTTTAAGTGCCAATATGCTAAATGCTAGGAGTTTAAACCAAAAACTGCACTCCCTGGAAGCACTTCTACTACTAGAAGATGTAGATGTCTGTGCAGTTACAGAAACCTGGTTCAAGGCCTAAGAGAGTATCCTGGCCTTGCAAAGCTACAATGCCTTCCATACCTTTAGACTGCAAAATGAAAGTGTGCAAACCAAAGGAGGTGGTGTTAAGATCTGTATTAGAGATAAAATCACCTACCATCTAGTTAGACTGGACAACTCCATGGAGTTATTCCAGGTCCAGATTATGGTAGGTAAGACCCCCATTCAAATCATAGCCAGTTATAAATCCCCCTCCATGGTTCACGATGCCCATGAAGCCTACTTGACCAAACTGGAGACAATCCAAATTCTACTTGAACACACTTGTTATGGGGGATTTCAATTATCCCTCTATCAACTAGGAAACCTAACTTATCCCTAACTTGCTAGCGCAAAAGTTCCTTGACTTTGTTAATTCAAATGCTCTGGAACAAATTGTCCATACCCTGACAAGGGGAACAGATATTCTGGATCTGGTCCTCACCAACATGTCAAACAGATGCATTGCCACACCTGTTAGATGGTCATTAGTTAAAACTGACCACAAATCAATCACCTTCAAACTGACACTAACACCAGAACTCACAAAGGGTGAAATCAGACTAAAAAACTTCACCAAATTAAACTATACCCTCCTAGGTGTAGGTAAAAATACATTCCAAGCCCCACCCCAAGAGGAAGTGGTAACTACTCGGAAGCTTACACTAAAGCTCTGTACAATCACTTGCATAACTGTATAAACTCAGCTCAAAGCCAGAGCCCCAAGTAAAAACAAGCAGTCATGGTGGACATCCAGCGTCAACAAACATTGCAATAAACGCAAAAAGTTGCTGTCCAAGAAACCAAAGGCAAGACCCCAACAATGGAAAAGCACCCTCCTCAGCCTCAATAGGCAAATAAGACAACTTGTCAAATCCTCCAAGGGCTCCTTTGAGAGAAATTAGCAAGTACAGCCAAAGATAACCATAAGGCCTTTTACAGCTATGTATGTAACCTACAGGATAGGACCCAAGCATTTGCAGGACTAGTGGCCAAAGGTATCACACACACTGATCCCACAGAGATAGCAGACCTGCTAGAGGATAAGTTTGGTGGAATTTCATTCCCTTATCCCCTCCTAACTTACGACAAACTTTCCCCCAACCCCCCACACCCTATATATCTGAAGGGCAGGTCCGCAAAGCCTTGTCCAAGGCAAAAAGCACACCCTCTATGGGACCAGACAACATCCCATGCTGTCTTGTAAACAAGCTAAAACATGAACTAGCATCACCACTAAGTACCCTTTTCAATCATAGCCTAACCACAGGCTTTGTTTCTGCGGAATGGAGAACAGCAACAGTTAATCCCCTCCACAAAGGTGGCCTAGCAACAGACCTGGGGAATTACAGACCCATAAGCCTGACCAGCCTCATCTGTAAGGCCATGGAATGTATCATTATGGACATCATAAAGACATAGGTGACCTCCAAACCCTGGATTCTACCAAGTTCAGCTTTGTGAAGGCAGATCTTGCCTGTTATATCTTTTGAATTTATTTGAAAATGTGACCAAGGCCACTGCCAAGGGCAAATATGAGCACACAGCATACCTCAACCTGGCAAAGGCTTTTAACACAATCCCACATTCAGACATTACCAATAAACTTAGCAAACTGAATGTAAACCCCTTTGATGTAAGATGGGTTACCAACTGGCTCACAAAACAGACACACACACTATCAAAGTGGGAAACTCCACATCAATGAGCAGAATTGTTACCAGTGGGGTGCTAAGGGAATCAGTGCTGGCCCCCCTACTGTTTAATATGTACTTCTCAGAAGTTCAGGTCAAAACTGAGGGGTTGTGGTTGACCAAGTTTGCAGATGACTGCAAACTAGGTGCAATTATTGAATCCCCAAATTATGTCAGTATAAACCAGGAGGGTCTCATGCAGACCAGTCACTGGTGTATTAGACACGGTCTCAAACTGAATGTAAAGAAATGCATCATCATTCCCTTTAGCACAAACAATGTCCCCTCACACTATCAGATCAACAACAATACCCTAAGTACACATGAAGTGATAAGGGACCTGGGATCACAAGTTGACTGCGACCTTAACTTCAACCACTATGTGTCTATTGTAAGAAAAGCTTTCTACATAGCACACTTGATTAGTAAAGGCATTGCCTCAAGTGCAAAAGAAGTTATAACCCCCTATATTCGGCACTTATCTGACCCATAATTGAGTATAACCCCCCCCCCCCCCATTTGGCATGTACCATACTAAGCACTGCAGCAATTAGAGAGACCTGAGAGATTTCCAACAAAGAAGATCAAGGGGCTCCAGCATGTGCCTTATACAGACCAACTAAAGTCTCTATCACTATAGTCTGTATCATATAGACTTCTTAGGGGAGACTTATGCCTGGTCTACAGAACAATCCAAGATCCAGACCTAATGAACTTGCTGCATATTGGTAAATCAAGTGGGACTAGGGCTACTCATTTCAGGCACCTAAATATGACCTGTGACTTAAATAAGACATGCTGGAGGGACAGATTTATCTCCCAGCGACTGCCACTTCTCTTGAATAAGCTACTTATTCATGTGAAATAGAGCACCTCTATGATACTGTTCAAGAGGAACCTGGACGACTGGATGGGGCACCGTAAATTCTTACCAGGGATAGAGCCCACAACCCTTCTGGACATGGGCAGTCATCACTAAATGCAATTTTTGGTATTGACTAGCATTTCTATGGTATTACATTGGGATGAAATGTCTAGGCCTAAAATGACCTCCAGGTCGATAGCCTAGTCTCCTATGACACAAGTCTAATATGCTTGGTAGCTAATGACCCCCCCCAATCCCTGTATTGCTGTTGGTACCAGTAAGGCATAATTGTATTATCGCTGGTGGCTAGTGTTTCCATCCAACCTTTGATCCCTGTACTGCTATTAGTGCCGTTAAGAAAAAAATGTATTATCCCTGGGGGCTAGTGATTCCCCCACCACCCCTGATCTTTGTACAATTTTAATTTTCACCAAGGTGTACTCATCCCTGTACCTTTATAAATGTACTCCTTAGTAAAATTATAATACATCATTTCATGCCTATAACTTTTATTCATGTAGCATTACCAAGTTACCTGTCACCCTCAGGTACACACACTTTGCTGATGTAATGCTTTTTTTTATATGACTACCAGAACTGTCACATTATTTACTTTTTGTGTATCTTCATTATCTTATACAATACTGGCTTTTATCATAAACTCTCACACTTATCTGATGAAATTGGAGACATTCTGAACTGAGAACATTTTGAGAATTTACATAATCAATAAGATGTGATGAGGCTAAGCAAGCAGCAAGTTGGTGACATACTTGGCAAAGCACATGACTTAGTAAACAAATGAATTTTGTGGAACAGCAGCTATCTATCATGGAAGGTAAGGCTCAAAGGAAAAATATGAGACTGATGAGTGAGTTAGAATGAGAGGAATGAATTTATTGGTTTGTGTTAAAACAAAGATGGCTCAGTAGACTGGCTCTTTGAAAAACTCAATGAATGTTGAGAAAGTAATGCATTTATGTATGCATGTGTTTATTTATTTATTTACTGTTTACCAGGAAAATCCATCTGGACACAAGATCCCTTTTCAATGAAGGCCTGGGGACACAAGCTCCATACACATCAATTAAAGAATAACACATTGTACAATCATAATTTTCACATTCTGTGCAAATACTGAGACATTATTTGTATATAATAGTAATACATAAGGCATTATAAATTTGTGCTTAATAGTAAGACATAGGAAGAGGTAAATGAGGCTGAATTACTAATGGTTAGGATAGCAGGAGATGAGATAAAAATTGTGATGTATAACCAATCTACGGGAAAGTCCCCAGGAATAGATGGTATTCCTGTGGAAGGTTAGAAGCTAGGAGGGAAAAAAACTGATAAAGATCTGGATTAACAGTATTTTAAGAGGAAGAACATCCTGGAAGAACTGTGTGGTAGCTGTAATACCTAACGAGGGTAAGGATCCATCAAACCCAGCTTCATACAGGCCCATTTCAATATTAAACCATGATTATAAAGTCTTTATCTCTATAATGGCTAAAAGACTCGCAAAAGTAATGCCAAAATTGATAGATATGAATCAATGTGGTTTTGTGGTGGGGAGGCAAACATTTTGACAACATTAACAGAACATTGATGATCCAGAGGGAAGCAGAATGTAAGAAGATGCCGTTGTTGTTGGTGGGTCTTGATGGAGAGAAAGCATTTGACAGAGTAAGCTGAAACTTTATGAGCATGGCAATGGAAGAAATTGCATTTCCTGAAAAAAATATATAAGGCTGATTAGGAAGATATATGAGGGATCGGAGGCGAGGATTAAAGTGGGTGGAGTCCTCTGTGATAATTTCTGCTTCAGCAAGGAAACCAGGCAGGAGTGTCCTCTTTCCCCTTTGTTAATTGCATTATATTTAGAACCCCTGACAAACAAAATAAGTGGCTTAGAAATTCAAGGATATAACTGGTATGGTAGCCAAGAAAAGGTGGCTCTATTTGCAGACAATATTATTTTATACCTGACAAAATCAGAAAGAGACATTACAGTGTTGTGGAACAATTTGAGACAGTTTCAAATCTTTTCGGGATACAAAATGAATGAAGCTAAAATAAAGGCAATAGCAGTAAATTATGTACCCGCACACAAATTGGGTCAGTAATATCTATATTTATGGGGAGATGTTAAAATGAAGTATTTAGGAGTATGGATTAAAAATGATTCTGGTGTGGTAGCTAAGGATATGTGGGAAGAGACTAAAAAGATAACACAAAAACTTAAAAAATGGAAGCTCTTTTATATGGATATGGATAGTAAGATACAAGCAGTGAAGGTGTTTTTAGTCCCTTTAGTTTTATACACAGGTCAGGCATATTTTTAGCAACCAGAGAAGTTGTAGATAGCAATTAATAAAGAGCTGAAGGACTTTATCTTGGAGGGGAAGCTGTCAACAGTCGAATGGGATACATTGATTCTTCCAGTAGAATAGGGCAGATTGGGATTACCCACTTCAAAGGGGGTATTTCAGAGCTACACATTTAAGGCTCCTATACACAGAGCAAGCAGAAAACTATAATTCTAAGTGGAAAGGGATGATGTTGAAACAGGGGGGAAGCTCAAGAAACAAGGACAGACTGGGATTTTGGATGCAGCCCTTTAAGGAGAATAACAATAATCATGCAGAATATTACATTCATAATGTAGCAGAAAGTATTCTAAGAACAAAACCAACATGGGAATGGAGAAAGGAGATTCTATTGATAGGGATGACTGCAATTAGGGATATAGATAATAAGCAAGAAGGGACTGGAATTTACTGGAGAAAACTGGCAAAGGAACCAAGGTATTGGGGGCAAATAACTACAGAGGGAAAGGTAATAGAATGGGAATAGGCCAATAGTTTATTCGGACTGCAGGTTAGAGATTGCCTTCCCTATCAAGGATTGATATCAGAGTATACTCAAAGAGAAAGAAATAGGGGTGTCCTAAACGATAGACCAGCACTGGTAGAGGTTTAGTAGACTTTAGAACAGAAGCTGCCATTAAAAAGGAATAATTAGTAGACCATATAAAATATTGCATGATAGCTATACAAATCAATCATAGGGGGTTATAAAGGATTGGTAGGAGAGACTGGATAAGCAATTCACAAAGAAACAATGGCAGGCTATATGTATGTCTCTCAGATATGCAACTAAATCTAGATGATTTAGGATTTTTGATGTAAATGTTTTCATAGATATTTTTATACCTCAAGTAGACTCCAGAGATTATTTCCTCAGGTAGACAGTAAATGGAGGTGTGACGGGGAAGAAGGAGGTACTTGGAACCATATTTTCTGGGAGTGCGGTGAGTTGGCCAACTTTAAGGATTCCCTGCGGGTTGCACAGTTAGAGATGCTGGGTGGGTGGATTGGTGTGATGACAATGATTTTTCTGAGCTATAATACATAACTGGAATTGCCTAAACATGTTAAGGCCTTGGTGTGTCTAATTATGGTGGCTGCCAAAAAATCAATTTCTAGAAAATGGAAATCAAAATCTAAACCAACTATATTAGAAGTACTGAATATAGTAACAGAGGTAAAACAACTGGAACTGAGGTCTGTAGACAAGTGTATGAGCAAACTACATAGGAAAAAAATGGGAATTGTGGGGACAGTACATACAGAAGAGGAACAAGGTTTAAAAGAAGCAGGACTTCTATGTAATGTTTGACTGAAAATGATTGGGTAGATTATAAGTGATGCATAATGTCTGCAACTGGGTGTGTGTCAGTATAGTTTGTGATGTAAAATGTTTGCAACTAGGATTATGTTGGTTTGGTTTCTTTTCATTTATATAAATGTATGATTGCTTATGTCATGAGTGATGGTTTAATAAAGATGTTTCTTGTTTAAAAAAAGGGGGGCAGGAACTGAAAAATGTATGTAATGCTGCTTGGGTTATATGATGTATAATGTTTGTTAATATGTTAATACAGTTTGATTACTTTTGTACAAATGTAAATTTGTGTCACAAGTGATAATTCAATAAAGGTGTGTTTAAAAAAACAATGAGACATAGTAATAGAAAATGATTTACTGATGCACTTAATACATGGAGTACATTGTGGGAATGGCTATGCTACAGCACTTGTAACGTTGGTATCACTAGTTGGTAATCTTATCCTGTAGAGTAACAGCCACATAGCTGAGAGTTAAGCAAGAGTTATATTAGCTTAGTCTTTAAGAAGAATGGGTTTTCACTGAGTCTAATAGGAAGTGGGATGAAGTTCCAAGCCTTGGAGACATGGTTGGAATACAGAACATCTCCATCTATGTTGCTGGACCTTTGAACCATAAAGAGATGTTTATCACTAGAGCACAGATGTCAGTCTGGGATGTATTTTTGCAGCAAAGGACCTAAGGCAGGGCACATCTCAGGGTGATGTGCTACTACTTGCAGTTGAGAGAGGATATGAGGAGATGGTGTAGTTCTAGGCAGGTGAGGTGCTTAAAGACAAAGCAGCAATGAGGAAATTAATATTTATTGTATGCAAGTGTGACTGTTTTATTATTACACTGCTCAGTCTTACTCTTCTGTGTTGCCTGGAGATAGGTGAAAACTGATGAGGCATATAGGAGTGTAGGAAGTGAGAGCTGCCCAGCAAAATTCACAGATATAGTGTTTTACTCCATACAAGAGACCCAGCTTTTGTTTCTTTTTTGATAGTTTGTTGAATATGTAAGTCAAATTTCAAGTTATCGTCAACAGAGATACCTAATAGTTTAGTACTAGAGACTATATTGTCTTGTTGGAGGAAGTGATTCTGAAGTTTGTTTTGCAATCAGTATTGGACTTGGGACTGAAAAGTAGTAACTTTGTCTTCTTTGAATTCAGGATGAGGTTGGATTTCACAAACCACATTTTAGTGGAGGTGATGGGGTCCTGACTGAGTTGTTGAAGCTGAGTGAGATTCTGGGCTCAGGGTATATGAGTAGAATCATCAGTATATTGGATCAAGTTGGCATGTTTAGCAGATCTGATGAAGCTCCGACAGCAGCTCGTCTCTTGTTTAAAATTAATAAACCATGGTCTAAACAAGCAATACCAGCTTGAATCCTGTTTTCCTATTTTTAATAAGAATACAAAGTGATCTTTGACACGGATCTTACATAAGAAGTTATGACAGTCTATTTTTATAATGTGTATGTTGATATCGTTCCTGTACAATTAGTTTTCCCTTTTTTGTACTGATATATATACAGGTTGTTAGACTGCTAGACTTTATTCTGATACCCATATAATGGATTTGGCTTGCATATTATACATTATGTTGCCACATGGTAGTGGGTTTCTCTAAAACATAATGCATTCATATTTTTTCTATGAACTTTTTCCCCCTGCCTGCCAGATATCAAGTCTCCTGCATTCAGACCTGAGCCCATTCATTCCCTAGGGATGGTGAATCCCTCAGATTACCTAAGCTGAAAGCATGCAGAGGGATCATCATCCATGCAACTTTTGCAGAGTTTGTCCTCTTGATAGCATTCCAGATATGAGAGCATTTGTGTTATGAATGGCCCTAACCCCTCTGCTTCGGTTGGTGGCCTGAACACCTATGTAACCAGAGGGACTACCAATGTCCGTATAAGTAATGTTCATATAAGCACTCAAACATGCTTGTCCTCACATACAGCAATCATGGGTTGCCACTGTTGGTTTGGGTAGTCATGCTTACACTCACCTCTGGACCAGGTCTCCCTAGTTGACTTCATACCCATCTTCAAAAAGATCTTGTCGGAGTGTGGCAGCACTCATGACTGGCTAGGACTCCACACAATCCTACCCAGAATGGCATACTTATTCTACATTGCCATTCCCAGTGCCTGAGCCATTAATAAAACTCAAGTTGTCTAGGCTGTAGTCAGGATTGTATCCCTGTACTGCACTAGCACAGATAATATGTTATTACTATTTTATATTTGTTCACCCATATGGATGTTGCTGCACTAATTTATAACTTAAGAAGTCATGATATTAAATCTACAGAAGAAAGAATCATATCCAGATAGATAGTATATATATGAGGAGGAGATGTATTTCCTGCTGATTATAGTAAATACAACATACCTATCACGAGAGAAGGGCAAATGGACAATGTAGACTTTCAAATGTCACTGACCATTATGAGAATGCTTGGTAGTGGAGGAGTGGGGTGGAGGGTTCATTTTTAGCTCCAGTAAAATGAGTCATGACTTCAAGTAATATATATTATAAAAGTGTATCTTAATAAAGATTACATGCCACTGGTTATATATTAAGATGCTTGTTAGATGAGTAATCTCAGTACTTTAGAAAAACACTTTGTTTTTAGAGTAATGTTTTGAGAGGAAGAATGCTCTGGATAGGGAATTGTTATAATTATGATGTACACAGAAATTAACTGAAGACCAGGAGATGAAGCAACAAATATGGGACTGAGAGTATTCTTCAGCTTTTAAACAAGCATGCTTGAATAGCAGGTGGTGTTATATGTTCAGCCACTAGAGTTCTGTTCATGACACATCAGGAGCAAATTCAAACTCTTTGGGTAACAATACATTTCAGAAGGGTAGCTCAAGATAATGGGCTTAATGTTAGCGTCAGGGATTTCCTGAATATCTCATATGATGGCACATGTGGAAATGAAGTATCTGAAGAATACTTTTTTGCTTCTGAGTGATTGAGATGCAGCAAAAGGTTGAGAAGAATAATCATGCACATAAACTGATAATGTTCAGGTCACAGTGTAGCCAGGACTGGACAAGGGTTGCTTCTGGCTGTCTGGAGAAGGAAAGAGACCTCATCTCTGATTTCATTTTGGCATAAATGGTCTAACTGGAAATCATATGCAGATAGTTAAGTTGATGCTTATTGAACTGGCCTTCATTGTGGACAAGTCAGAGCTTTTCTTGTCTTCCCAGGGGTACTACTACGTTTCACTAGACACAGTTGCTGAAAAGAGCTCATAATATAAAGTGTCTGGCTGAGAAAATGGCACAATTGAGATGGCAAAACAATTGTAGGTAACAAGATAGATAAATGTCATAAAACCCAAGCTGCATTCACCAGAAACACTGCGTTTGGAAATGAAAAGGTTAAACCTTTGAGTGTAAGGCTGAAAGAGCATATTCACATCATGTTGTAACAGATAAGGCAAAATAACAGGAAAGTGGAATAACTGATGATAAAAAGAACAGAACAATGCAGGTAAGTTATAGTGGATCACTAGAGTGTTTAGATTACCTGATGCCATAAAATACAACAACTTGGTGTTGAAGGAAAACTCTATCTTGGAACTCAGAAAATGTTTTTTTTATTGTATGTTTGTATTCTATAATATTTTAATGCATCGGTAAAAGTCTAGTATATGTTTTACCATAAAATAAGGTTGAGTTAAACTGCAATTATGAGTGCAATTTTCCTTTAATGAGTGTGATGGGAGGATTTTAACTTGCCACTTTTGGAATGGCAGACTTTTATCCCAGGGTTTAAAAAGCAAAGGGTGAGATTCTACAAACACTGACTAAGGAAAGATTTCAATAGAGTGCTAAACATCTCAAGAAAAGCATAAAACCATTGATTTATGGATAGTATACACTACAGGACACTGAAGTGTGTAAGCTAGTGAAGAGTGCATATACACAGATTAATTACAAGCTACCCAGTGCAGGTGAATAATTTCTGCCAGATGCTCCTTAAAATATCAAGTCTTTTGACAAGAAAATTTAAATTTTTGACCTAGATTGATACATATTTGCTCAGAAATTTTATAAATATAGTAGTACTTACATATCTTGCTGGTCAGTTCCTGAATCCAACTTTAACAATTATGTATTCATTTTCTGGGATATTTTGATGCAGGTTTTAGTGTGTTCCCCTCCACTGATATATGGGATCTATATACCCCAGACCAGAGTGTGAGCTTGGAGAACTCTATGAGTTTGTTTTCCATCCTACAGTGGCTAAGCACATGTTTAATGTACTCTCTGTATCTGGGCACTGTTGTGCATGTTACAGTGATTTTTTTTGCTTTTGGCTAATATACTTGTCCCCTTACCTTGCAGCTGATCTGTGTTTTAACAGATGAACTGAGTATGGAGTTTTATGTTTATAGGTTTTGTTGTGGGTGTTTATACTTGATGTGGATCAGTGTATTTTTCAATTTTCTTTTGTTTTCTTTTTTGTTCTCTTCCTGAACTGCTCTTTTATAATCCATAGTGTGCTTGGCTGTGATGTGGGTCTGATTTCTCCTCTTGATTATGTTTCCTTTGTTGATATGAAGAGCTACTGAGTTTTCTGGCAGGGCTGAAAAGAAAGATTTTGGGGTTTTAGAATAAAGAAATGAAGATTGATTAAGATGGATATCTTGAAAGATATTTCATATACATATACATATATTTATTTCATCTTTTATAATAACAGTAGAATTAGGGATATGCTTGAAAGTGTGAAAGTAAATAATGACTGAATAAATGAATAAAATAATAAATTAGAGTTGGAAATAATCCACAGCACCACACTTTGAAAACTTTAGGGACATCAAGAATGAATTAAAATATGTTGTGTGAGACAAAACTCATACTTTTTACACGGAGGATAAATTTCATTGTTTTAAGCTTGTACAATTAATTGTCACACATTATATATAATATGTTACTTGTGTATCCTATATACTTTTCATGTCCCGTGGGATTGTTTCAAAATACATATGCTAGATGAACAGAGTACATACTTTGTCACAGTTTGGAAGTCTGAAATAGTAGATGATAAGAACAGGTTATTTGTCACTCTACATGGAGGAGTTGAAAAAGATGATGCGAATGTCATGTTTTGCAATAACAAAAAAAAAAAACATATCGGAACAGGAATAACAAAATAAAATAAGAGAACACACTTATTAAGAACATACTTATATAAAATTTACATATAATTTAAGTCTAAACCCATATGTAGCATCACTGAAATGAGCATTGTAAAATTCACTATATAAACATGAGAGTAAAATACTAACAGTAACATCACACACACACACACACACACACACACACACACACACACACTCACACACACACACACACCCACACACACACACACACACACACACACAAAAAGGCACACACACACACACACACACACACACTTTAGAACAACAAGGTACCTCTTTTAGAGTATTCATCCTTTAGACCTTCAGTCTTTACTTGTTATGCTTTCCTGATTTCCTCCCAAAATGTCACTCTAGAGATTCACCATCATCTCAAAAACCTAACCAAGGTGAGAAATACACAAAGCAAGAGGAAGGATAACCATCTAGCATCTATCTGAATTTCTTGAGCAATACCACAATACACTTCTGATCAGGTGTTGGTAGGACATTTTACTACTTTGATAATAGAGGTTTAGTGAAGGAAACTCTTCCTGGATACTGGGGACTAACTTTGCAGCATCTGTCAGACTTATCTTCAAGATTAGGAGTGCCACAAACTACAATTTATGTGGGCTTAGAGCAGTTGCACTATTGGATCTAGAGCTGTTAAAACCTTGACAAACTTGTCTATGTTTTTCTTGTTTGCATAGATTCAAATCTTCTTGGCATTGTATAAACCAGTGGTGTAGCTAGAGTTTGCGCCACCCGGGGCTGTCTTTGAGTTTGCCTCCCCTCCCCCACAACAGCATGGTCAAATGGGCCCTTCCATATACAGCCCCCTTCCGCAGCTATTCCAGTGTCCCATTACTTGGCTATTTCTCCTCATTTACCACAAACACTGTAAGTTGCATACTGTTTTCTGCTTTACTTCAACAATGATTATTTTAATTTCATTTAAGTTTTATTTTAAATTTTATAGCATGAACACTGATAGACATTTGCTAAACAAAACAATACAGTCTCACAATGAAAACACTTAGCATTAAAACCTCTCTGCCATTGAAACTCACATTCAGTGAAACAGCATTGAAACCCACCTTCAGAGAAAATGCATCTGGGCAGTGCTGGATAAAGTTTACCTTTGGGCTGTTTTCAAATCACAGGCCCCTTGCATACATATTTAAGACCATGCATACATGCATGTATTCATTGATTCACCTTCCTGACTGTATTAATTTTATATTCCTTGTATAATACAGCATACTTGTTACAGCGTGTTTTAAATTTATTGTTTTGAACATTTTTCCAGTAAGCAATGAAACAAAATGTATGAACCAATAATGACAAAACTACCCAATTCAGAACATTTCCATCATAAAGTCTACTCAAACATCTGTCATCACAATCCACACATACCTCTTAACCTCTTAGGGCAAGAAATCTGGATAAAGCCATAAATAAAAGTGGGATATAGGCCCAAAAATAGGGATATTTTTTAAATATTGCTCTTACAAACTTAGAAACTTGATAGAATAACAGGTTTTGCATTAGCATGAATTTTCTGAAATGGCTGAAGTCTGTAACTGAAATGCCTGTCGTTATTTTCTAGCATCAATCCTTAATGATTTGCTACTAATTTGCCAGAAAACCACAATTTTATGAATATCAGACCAAAAATATGTGGTAAAAATTTGGACATTCTGCGAAAATCTATGCCACCAATATCAGTAAATATGCACAATCTCTGCATAAGTAAAAGTCATCTAAATAATTCCACATTAAAGAGATCTGTAACTAACAAAGAGGTTGCTTCTAGCAAACAACTTCATATTTCATGGTTTCATCTACAAATAAAGTGCCTGTTGCCCTTGAAGAATAAATTGCTTATGTTACATTAAAAAATGACAACCTGCTAATATTGCAATAGGGAATAGATGACAAACTGACAACAGGTTCATAGTTTCTAGGCATCTCATCCGAAGGAAGACATACTCAGGACTGCAGCATTCCACCCTCCTTAAAGTACAACACAATATTTAGTCATTCAGTATTAATTATGTAAATCTTAAACTTTTTTTATGTCGGGTAATATTATTAAAACAGAACAGACAACTTAATTAATTTAATTTATTAATTTGTTTACCGGGTAAGCAAACTGCTCATAACACACCCTTTTCAGTCATAACCTGGAAGGCAAGGATAAACAGAATATATAGGCACCTTAGAATAATCAGGCAAGAAGCATGTTATGAAGGAAAACAGAGCATCCAGAGAAAGCCCACACAGAATTAGGAAGATCATACAAGTCCCAAACATGCAATGAATAGAGATATGGATTGAACCCCAGACCTTTGAGATACGAGGCAGAGATCTTAACCACTGAGCCACCATGTACTGACAGGAAAATCTGCAATCCTGTAAATGGTCCAGAGCTATCTGTGGCTATGCATGACTGTATGCAAGCCCTGTAATGGACCTGCATTCCATAACAAATTGTTTTTCTGCCTTCTGGCTATTGCTTGCTAGGATAAGCTTTGGTTCCCCAAGACCTTCAATAGCAGGTGTTAAAAAATCAAAGTATTGCACAAAGGAATGAACAATGAATTCAGTAAACAATACAGGTCAGTTACTAACCTTTTTAGCATACACTAAACTGCCAAAGGCATCTCTCTCTCAAGAGCACTACATGAAATAGTTTAAACATCTGTATTCTACTCCAAAAACCATATTTTCATATAGTGCAATCCCAGCACTTCTAAATGACATTTCATGATGTATGTGTAGGAGAGTAATGGAAAAAAACAAGATATCTGGTTGTTTTTCCTCCACCAGTCCCTTAGACATGCAAATGTCATTAAGAAGTGCTGGGATTCCCCCACTGGAAGGTCAAAGAGCATTAAGATATGTACCAGTCAAAAGGAAGCCCTAATATTGCCATGGACCTACAAATTAATAACATCTGGATTTTTAGTGGCTTCTCGCCCCTCTCTGTACATACATACATACATACGTACATACACACATACATCACACACACACACACACACACACACACACCTCCTTAAAGGAGAAGATGCTGCCACTCCGTTAAGAAGTTTTTTTTTTAATTATTTAGTACTTTTGAAGTCTGCTGCGCTCTACAGACCACCCATCTCACCCCCCCCACTCCAGCTACACTACTGCGTGGACCTTACTAACTTGCATAAAGTTAGTTGAAAACACTAGTAATTGAAAGTGGATAACAGAGGCTCAGTAACAGTATTGTAGCATGTTTTCTAGATTCCATTAGAACCTGGAATGGATGTCTTATTTTCAAATGCCCAAAGCGGAACATTTTTTTATGGAAACCTAAGATTTTGCATAACAATTAATATCCACAACCAGTAGAAAAGACCAGACTTAACTTTTACGCCAACATAAAAGCCAACTTGTAAAAAGTGACCATTTCAGTTGTCTCATATAATATCATATAATTATTATAGTATTTTTGACACAAAATAAGTCTTTTATGCGACTATGAGGACACTTAGGGAAAAAAAGTTTTGTTCTGAAAGCTCAGAACATTTTCAGATACCCCACATGTTTATATATATATATATATATATATATATATATATATATATATATATATATTTTTTTTTTTTTTTTGAGGATGCAACTGTCCAAGTAGGGTCTGCCCTGCATAAGAGGGACAGGTGTTAACTTCATTCCTCTAACTGTTAAAATCAGTTATCCTTTCCAAACATGGATGCTCTGCTTCCCTGCATTCTAATCACAGGCATTTTGTAAATAAAAATAAAATAAAATCAACACAGTTAATTACCCATGTAGGACAGAAAACATCAGTATTACATAGGTTCATAGGTGTGTACTAGGCTAATGGCCCTGGAGCCTTTACATGCCTAGCCCATAGAATTGCCCTGGCATTGTGCCGCCCATCGTTAGTTACCAGTGCCTCTATCAAGTAGAGCTACTGGAGTGATCCCTGGGATGAACTTTCTATTACCAATGCACTCATCAGGATTTCTCTTGAAGAGGCCCAGTGAAGTGCTCTGCTTGACATGTATGTGAAGTCTATTCCAGAGCATGGGCAGTCTCTGGGTTATGAACCTGTCCCTCCTGCATATTCTGTTGATTGTGGTAATGAGGTTGAGGTCTCTGGAGCATGTGGTGCGAAGGGATTGGGACTTATTTAGATGTAGAATTTCTAACAGAGCTGGGTCAGACTGTGGCTTTGTAAGTCAAGCAGAGATCGCCTCTTAGTAGACAATAGGAGACAGAGAATAGCTGGAGTTTTTTGAGTCTGTCCATGTAGGACATGTATTTAAGGCCTAGGATCCTCTTTATGAGGTACTTTTGTGGCCTCTCCAGCTGTTGCAGATGTCTAGTGAGGTACATGCCAAATGGGGCATTATACTCTATGATTGGTCTAATGAGGGAAGAGTAGAGAGAAATGATGACCTCTTTCTTTCTGGATGCAAACCCCTTGGTAATGGGATGTGCCACATAGAAGGACTTTCTGACCACAGTGGTAATGTGGTGGTTGAAGGAGAGGTTGCTGTCAACCTGTGTCCTCAGATCTCTTATAATGCCTTCAGTGGGCTCCCATCAATGTGGTAATTAGTAGGAACTGAGTTTTTCCCAAAGGGGATGATGACTCATTTTTTGGCATTAAGCTTAAGGCCATGGTTTTGACACCAGTCATTGGTCTCAGTGAGGCCTTTCTGTAGGATGTCTGCATCACTTGGGGAGTTAATAATGGCTCCCAGCTTGCAGTTGTCTATGAATTTGGTCACCCAGAGTCCCTCCTTGTTGGCCTGGACTACTGAGAAGTAGATGCCAAACAGGAGAGGACCTAGGAGCGATCCCTGTGGGAATCCACTTGTAACTGGTCAGCAGTCTGACTTGGAGTCCGCTTCTTTCATACTGTGTGTTCTATCTGTGAGCCAATTTGCAATCCACCTAATGATATAGGGGTTGATGCCTAGTTTGGTGAGTTTATCAATAATTCCTGAGTGAGGAATGGTATCAAAGGCCTTGGCCAGATTGAGGTAGGCTGTATGAACTGCCTTACCTTCATCCACTGCTCTGGTGACTGACTCAAAGAAGTCAATCAGGTTGAGCAGGCATGATCTACCTTTCACAAAACCAAATTGCATGGGATCCAGAGTTGGAGATTCCCTATAATCCTTGTTAATTAGGTCCATGATGATGTGCTCCATAGCCTTACATATCAGACTCAACAGGCTAATGGGACGATAATTTCCAGGTCTGTAGTCACTCATCCTTTATGGAGAGGGATGACAGTAGTAGTGCACCATTCAGTAGGGACAAAGCCTGAGGTGCGTCTGTGAGTGAACAGAGCACACAGATGTGGTGCCAGTTCACTTTGTAATTCATGTAGAACACAGACAGGGATGTTGTCGGGTCCCATGGAAGCTGTGTTCTTGGCCTTAGACAATGCAGCTTTAACCTGTGCTGCAATAATGCAGGGTGCCTGGCATTCTTCTGGTATTGAGATTGGTCCTTTGTGGGGGAGTAAAGTTGGCATTGAATCTGTCAGCCAGTATGTTGGCAATATCTGTTGGCTCAGTATAGGAGGTACCATTGTGCAGTAACTCAGAGCAAATCTGGGTGTTGCCACGGAGATTCTTGATATAACTAAAGAAGGTTTTGCGGTTGTTTTTAGTGTCTGATGCAATTCTGCCTTCATAGCTGGCTTTGGAAGTTTTGATGAGGGACCTCAACTTTTTGTTGAGGCTAATAAGGGAATTTTTCCAGTCTTGGGACTTCAACTTTTTCTGAAAGAGTTTCTTCCTTCTGGTGTAGACTTTATTAATGGCAGGGGACCACCAGACTGGCCTCCTTTTTTTTGAGGAGAGGGTCTTGATTCTGTTGGGTATGGCTAGTTCCATGCATTTATGTATGTGCTCATACAATGCATTGGTGTATGATTCGGCAGTCATGCATCTATTTTCCATTGGCATGGGTGCTGTGAAATTTTCCACCTCTGTTTTTAGGAGTTCAAATTCAGCTTTGGAGAAGTTTTTCATGGTGGATACCTTTGTTGGGGGTGTGGGTGAGATGTGGATTTCCATGGTGTGGTCGGATCTAACCAGGGAGGAATTGTCTATTGGTGTAGAGCAACTGTTGCCCATGTTAGTAATAACCAGGTCAAGGATGTTGCTTCCTCTAGTGGGGGTAAGAATGAGCTGGTCCAGGGCACTGGAATTGATGAATTCCAGGAAGCATTAGGCCAGTGCATTGGTGCTTGAGTAGTTTTCCCAGTTGATGGAGGGGTAGTTGAAGTCTCCTAGTACGAAAGTGTTGGGTTGGACCTTGATAGATTCCAAGGTGCTTAGGAACATAGAGCGAGAGTCTAGGGACATGGTTGGGGACCTATAGCAGGCTATGACTTGGATCGCAGTCTGTCTTACCCAATGTTAGTTGTACCTGAAGTATCTCAGATGCATTATGCTGGACTACTAGTCTGGAGGTGTGCATATCCTTTATGAATACGGAGTCACCACCGCCTTTGGAGCTTCGGTCCATGTTTTGGGGCTGAAAGGTGTGGAATGAGTTATAGCCTGATAGCACAGGGGTGCTTTCTACTGCTTTAAACCAGGTCTCCGTTACAGCACAAATGTTGATGTTCTCCATTTTGAGGAGTGCTTCGAGCGGGTGCATCTTGAGATTTAGACTTCTAGAGTTGAGCATGACCCTCAGATTGTATTTATTTATAGCTGTTACTGTGGTAATTTGGTCTTTGGAACACCACCTAAAAAAGGCACTATAGGGGTGGCAAGACCCTTAGCCAGTACCTGGAAACCCAGGGGTGACAGATACAGGCCATCTCTGGCAAAGCATCGAGGTCTGCCAATCATGTCATCCCAAGCAGACATATACTGGATCCCCTTAGAATGACACCAGAAACTTAGCCAATTGTTGAAGTCAATCATTTTTTGTTTGTACTGTGGTATCATTCTGGGTGATGGTAGGATACTGCTCAGGGCTAGTGTCATACCTGCCTGGGCCACATAATTTGAGAGCTCCACCATGTCTCTTTTCATGTAGTCCAGTGAAGTGCATCTCAGGTCATTCTCACCCACAAGGACAATGATAGAGTCATACTTGTACTTGTTGTGGAGTGACCTGAGTGTGTGTGTTATGTGTCAGATTCTGGCACCTGATAGTTAGCTGACTGTTACCTTCTCCTTATTCAACCTAGTGAGTGGTATATCTGTGTGCCTCACTATTGAGTCACCTATGATTAGTGTATTGGGAAACGTGTTTAGCCTTAGGGGCTTAGGTCGAGGGGCATACTGTGGAGATGAGCTATGTGTCCTGTGGTTTGTGCTGTGTTGTGGTGGTTGAGTGTGTTTCTGTCTTGGAAGTCTCTTCTGTTTGGGTAAATTTTTATTGAGTGCCTCCATGAAGATGGGTGTGTGGTTTGTGTTTTTATGTGAAAGCTGTAATAGTGGGTGTTTTGGAGGGCAATGTGTTCCATGTGGTGTGGTGCAGGTGTTGACCTTCTCCTTTTGAAAAGCTAGTCCGTTCTTGGCTGGAGAGTGCATAGCTTCCAATTTGGTGATATAAGTGCATCTCTCACTAGTCTGAGTGTTGGGAGGTAAGAGGAGAGGGTTGTCTGTGTACATGAGGCAATTGCTACACTGCCTCAGAATGCCCAGGTACATCAGGTTAATAGGAGAAAGCACAGGGAACTGCCCTTTAATCATGCCAGGAGGGGTGGTGCTCATAACTACTAAGTACTGAAGCTATTTCTGTGAAGAACGACTAGTGCTGATGGCTCTTAGGTGTGCTGTAATAATTGCTACAAAAACCTGTTGAAGTGCAAAGCAGTTAGGCTATTTGAAGTGCAAGAGAGAAAGAACTAGCAAGATCTAAGGGAAAAACTGAAGAGCAGACTTTGTGGCACCAGTAATAGTTTACCTCAGCTCGGCGCCGCTGAACGGAGCTTAAACAAGTGCAAACCCGTGCAAACACGGACTTTTAAACATATGCTGTTATCTTTCTTTTAAATATGCCTTGTCATCAGGTAACTCCCACATGTTTACCATTGTTTTAAATATCTGAACTCATGGTTGCAAAGCATTTCAATACATGCAGCAACTATACTGAACAGAAATCAAGTAAATAATAAGCTTCTTATAATACCTGAAGGGAGGCTGTTGTATGACAAAAATGGGCCATTTACAGATGGGCTATACTGTTCTTTCTCTGCTAAACAGCTTGTTATACTATAATGCCTACCTAGTGAAAATGGTAAAACACAGAAATGAACACTGGATACTCATAGAGGTAAGCACTGCTATTTCAGATTTTAAACAAAAACAAAAAATATACACAGCCACAAAAAACACAGAGGAACAGCTGTTTTAAATTCCGCACGGAAGTGCGGAATTACTCTACAAGTTTATATCTGTGGTAATGTGCATATGTGCGATGCAGTGCAGAATGACGTTGCAAGTTTACCTCTGTGGTAGCGTGCGTATGTGCGATGCATGCATGGTTCTCCTTAAAGGAGAAGACACCTCTGCTTTGGCGTTATATGAAGGTTTTTTTTTTTTTTTTTTTAATTTTTCCTTTTGAAGACTGCCACCCCTAAAACGTGCCTCCTGGTGTGGACCACCATAGCCCCCTCCCCTCCCCCCAGCTATGCCACTGGTTTAACCACCATTTGTTTTTGGTAATCGTCAATTTCATTTAAAGTTATGGCTTGCACCATTGGCTTGATGTTTTCAACTACTGTTATAAGATATCATCCTGACATAAACACTGAGTATTTTTTTTTATCAAATATCTGCATCATTTATATCAAGCTATTCCTGGTACACCCAACTAGCATAGCCATAGTATTTATAATATTCTTTGGATCTCCTTTTATAGGTTCATAGGTGTTTACTAGGCTAATGACCACAAGGGCCTTTTTAAGCCTAGTCATGCATCCCAAATCTCTGACAAGTTTTGGGTCCTATCAGCATTGCCACTGGATGTTGTCATGGTGGCTATGTTTACTTAGAGACATTGTTGGAAGCTTTTATGAATTACTGCTTCTTACAGGAACCTGGTTATAACGTTACTCTGATTTCAGCTGCCTGTAATGACCTTGAATAAGCCAGACATTTATATTAGCTATCACGGACTTTATACCTCATACATTAAATGCACAGTCCTTGTGCAGTAGAAATCCTTTCTTATCATTGGTTCTGGCAATGGTACCATCACAGAGATGTCAGTACTAGGATAAGGTAGTTCTAAAACAGATACAGACACAAGCTGTTATTGTTATAACTCATCACCATATTTGAATTAAACCATAGCAATGTCTAGTGAGGTCTGATGTTTTGGCTTTATCACATTTTTAAGGACTGTTGTGGCACTGTGCATTACACAGCCAATGTTTATTTATTTATTTATTTTACATTTGTTGACCGGGCTAGTCCAGCTGGATATATGTCCATTTTCAGTGGAGGCCCGGGGAGAAAAGCTCCACAAATTACAACAACATAAAAGGTCAAGACAAAGACAATAACAGTATAATTTGGTACATAAGAAGTTTTAACAATTATAGTACAAGCCTAAGATTATATATTTTATATTTCAGTAGGAAGAAGGAAAAATGTATCTAAGAATAGATGAATAAGACTAATACATTTGTATTAGAAATGTAGTACAAATCTTTATAACATATTACAAAATTAGATACACCTAGTAATTTATGATGAGATACTAAGGTCTCACAAAAACCTAAGAAAGAAAAACACTAGAGATCAATAGATAGAGTATAGAAGAACAGCAAACAAGGATGGATTTCTAGTGTTATTTAACACATAGGTTGTGATACTATATGAAGGTGTTTGATCATTCCACAGTATATACTTATTTACATGAGAAAAAATCCTAAGGAAGGTTAAGCTCACTAAAAATTAGTGAGACAACACAAGATCATGATCATGGGAGGCTAGGAATTGTGGGAGTCTAGTTAATAGTTAGGTACTTAGTCTGGGTAAACACAGGGGCATAGCCAGTATGATTTGAGGTAGGGTTTAAGCTTGCTTTTAAATAAGCTGACAGAGGATATTGAGGTTAGCTGGCTTGGGAGGATGTTCCAGGCTTTACCTACTGTATCAAGGTGTCACCAGCTATGTTGTTGGATTTTGATATTTGTACAAGTAGATTATTAGCTGAGCGTAAGGTCTTGAGGCTATTATAGGGGATGACTAGGGATGTAAGTATGGGTGTATTTTGAGGTAAATACAGGATCTTATGGGCTACTATTAATTGATTGAAAAGTATTAAATTTGGCAGCTCTAACCATCCTAACTGATTCAGATTGATACAGTGATGAGTTCTATAGGAGGACCCAGCTGCAAATCTGGCAATATTGTTGTAGGAAGATGTAAGTTTACTCAGATTACTTCTAGATATTTTGGTATAGATAGGGGAGGCATAGAGCAAGGTAGAGATGAGATGGGTACGAGCAATAGTAACCCTGGCTGGAGGTGTAAGAAAGGGTTTTATTCTATATAGGGAACCTAGTTTCTTGTTTACCATTTTTATGGTGTTATTAATGTGAGGTTCAAAGGACACGTTGTTATCTATTAGTACCCCGAGTAGTTTGGTGGTTGGTTCAGGAGATATTATAGTTCCATCATTTGAAGTAATATTAAAGTTAAGAGGGGAGGTTCTGCGGGTGGGGGTAAATAGTAGCATTTTTGGTTTTTTGGGGTTAAGGATAAGACGTCTTTGTAGGAGCCAGTTTTCAACTGTACTAAAGGTCATTTGGGTTAGTGACTAAAGTTCTGATTGAGAAGCAGCAGTGCATATGAGTGTGGAGTCGTCAACGTATTGGATACAGTCAGCTTGAGGAATTACAGAATGGAGGTCATTTGTAAAGATGGGGAAGAGTAATGGGCCTAATATAGATCCTTGCGGGACCCCAAGAGTGACTGGGACGTGGGAAGATAAAGTATTTTCCCATAGTACAGCCTGTTGTACATCAATGTACATCAGCATTTCTGTGTTTTATGAGTAATTTGCATGCTTCCCATGATGATCTGAAAAAAGAACTATGCAGATATCTTTGTGCAAGCATGTCAGTGTTTTGAGATTGTCTTCCTGGCTGGGTTCTCAATGAGTGGAGACTTTTGTTTTCTTAATTTCAACTTACTTATTACTCACACATTTGGTGCAATTAAAAGCAGAGGCTCGTTAAAAGCAAACTATTTAAGAGTATAAGTAAGTTCTCAATTATGGTACACCAATTAAGGTGCAATAAATATCAACGACAGGTACCTATTTCTTTTTTGGAATTCAAATTATGTTTAATTTCATTGTTCAACATATTCATACCATTATGTATTATGGAATCATCCTTAAATATCTCTATTTTCCAGGAATATTTTCATGTCTGTCATAATATTTTAAAAAGGAGATTCCAAATGTAGGTGTACATATCCTTCAGTGTTGGCTGGTGTATATTTGACTGGGCCCTCCATCTACCTACTCAGGGTTTGTTTCTCCTTTTATTCTTGGTACCCACACCCTTGGGTTCATTCCAATTGTTTCACAGCATAAACCTTTTTCCATTTATGGTATTCTGTTGAAGAACAATAACAATGAAATGTGTCTATATCTAATGGTGTCTGGATTTTTCACTTAATTGCATTATTTAAGACTAAAGTATCAATGTCAGCAACCATATTAGGTGCAAAAAAATTATTTCAGTAAAACCAGCATGTGAAAACAAAATATAGGTAGACCAGTTTTAAAGCACAAAGCTTCTTCAATACTAAATCTGTTAAAAACACCAAGATGACTGACTTGTTTAAAGTTATTCATATATAACATCATCGCATTAATAATTAAGTGCAACACAATTTAATCAGCAAACGTGATCAATTTTTACTGGAAAGGCTCACCCAGACTATGCTATAGTTTGCTGTGAGGGAAAGGTTAGTTTGCTTTTTATTTGTTGTATTCTGTATTACTTTATTACCTTTTTCTATTTTGTATACTGTGATTTGTTTTCTTTACACTGTGTTTTACTTGTATTCTGCTTTTAACTGCATATTAAAACTTGAAAAGACACCACAGCTGTGTCTCTTGTGAGTCAGACAGAAATTTTTGCCACCCTCCCATACGGTTACTGTTGTGTGCTTAAACACCACTGTCTTTCTAGTTGCCTGCCCCTTATGTTAATTTGACTATATATATCTCATTTCCTCTCTGCTTTTACTGGTTAGTGTGAGTAAGTACAACATTATCATTTTGTGAAATCACTACCCTTCAGCTATTTAAATTTATTGGCCATCCTACCGTATTCCATAGTACCAGAATAAAAAAGTGACCACCTCCTTTCAATCTATCTTGCTGTTTTAAAAATAGTGACTCTCCACTAAAACTTAAATTTTTAGACAGGTAAAACTTAAGTTCCCTACTTTCACATCTAACTCCTCTAGTGCACACTGCAGTGATTAGGATATACCATTTTTTCCATCTTACCTTTAAGCATCTATTGCAAGACCACCAGTTATTGGAGAGCCCACATTCTGCCTCTCAGTAATCATCTTGGGATTAGTGCTTCTGTTTTCTCCTGGTAAGAGAAGGAGTGCAGTTAAATTTTTTCCTGGAGACTGCTGATCACCAGAAAGCCTTGTAACTGCTTTATAGGTGACAGCTTGGAATATGTGCTTATATTCTGATCCTGGTGAGAGTAGGAGCATAGTGCATTGGTTCCTAACTGTTTCTGATTAGAGACTGAGTATCTGTGCTTAATGTACCTGATTGGTCTGGTTGCTATGCTAGGCATCTACTAGAAAAAGGTTACAAGCCTGCAGACCCCTACATCATCTGGGACAAGACTGTGGATCACCAAACAGGCTGTGGCCTGCTTCTCTTCTTTGGATTGGTGCTAACATTTTGCTTCTGGTGAGAGAAGAAGCAAAGGAGTATTGTATCCCAACAGAGTGAAGCTGTGCTGAGACCAGCATTACTAGTAGTCAGGCAGTAGCCATTCATGCGACTCCCCTCTTTTCATCGTTCTTGATAAGCTAATTCTTTACATTCAGTAAGTACTGCTTGATTTCTTCCTAACTTCAGAATATCTGCCTCAATACTTCATCCTTAAATTTTCAAGGTATATGTATTAGTTTCCCCCTCAAGTGTTTGGCAGTGCTCTGTACAGACTCAGACACTTTGAGTGACATTTTTCCTGTAAAAGGCTTCAGCACTTAATATGTTGAGCGCATATCCAGGCATGTCTAAAGGTCAGTTCCCTGTGCTTTTTCCTGTCAACCTGGTGAACTTGGGCATCCTGAGGCAATATAGCAACTGCCTCGTACACAGACAACCCTCTCCTCTTGTCTCTCAACACTATGACTTGTGAGAGATGCACATATATAGCCAAACTGGAAGCCAAGCACTCTCCAGCCAAGACTGGATTAGCCAGTCAAGAGGAGAAGGATAACGCCTGCACCACACCACATTCAACACATAGCCCTCCAGAACATACACCACCACAACCCTCACATAGTAACACAAAACACACATCTACTTTTGTGGAGGCTCTAAATAAAAATCTGCCCAAACAACAGAGATCTCCGAGGCAGAAACGCAAACAACCACCACATCTCAGCACACATCATGAGACACATAGCTTACATAAACAGTGTGCCACTCAACCAAAGCCCATAAGGCAAAACAACTTACCCAATACACTAGTCATAGGTGACTCAATAGTAAGGCATACTGATGTCTCACTCACTAGGTTGAATAAGGAGAAAATTATGGTTAGCTGCGTGTCGGGTGCCAGGATCCACCACATAACGCAGGCACTTAGGTCACTCCACAACAGGTACAAATATGACTTTGCCATTGTCCATGTTGGTGTGAATGACCTGAGACATATCTCCCTGGACTACATGAAAAGACACAGAGGAGGTCTCTGATCTTGTAGCCCAGGCAGGTATGATGCTAGCTCTGAGTAGCATCCTACCATCACCCAGGATGATGCCATAGTACAAGCAGAAAATTATTGACTTCAACAATTGACTAAGTTTCTGGTGTCATTCTAAGGGGATCCAGTATTTGTCTGCCTGGGATGACATGATTGACAGACCTTGATTCTTCACCAGAGATGGCCTGCACCTGTCCCACCAGGGATTCCACATACTGGCCAAGGCTCTTGCCACCCCATAGTACCTTTTTTAGGCAATGTCCTAAAGACAAAATTACCACCATAACAGCTACAAGCAAACAAAATCTGAGGGTTATGCTACTCAAAGCTAGAAGTCTAAATCTCAAAAGGCACTTGCTTGAAGCACTCCTTAAAATGGAGAACATTGACATCTGTGCAGTGACAGAGACCTGGATCAAGGCTCCGGAGAGCACCCCAGCACTACCAGGCTATAATTCATACCACACCTTTCGGCCCCTAAACCTGGACCAAAGCACTAAAGACGGTGGTGTCTCCATATTCATAAAGGATATGCACACCTCCAGACTAGTAGCCCAACATAACACATCAGAGATACTTCAGGTACAACTAACACTGGGTAAAACTGCAATCCAGGTTGTAACCTGCTATAAATCCCCCACCATGTCATAAGACTCCCACTCCACATTCCTAAATACACTGTAAAATATTAGGGTACAACCCAATACCCTTATACTGGGAGACTTTAACTACCCCTCCATTTAACTGGGAAAATTACTCATGTACCAACATACTTGCTTAATGTTTTCTGGAATTCATTAATTCCAATGTGCTGGACCAACTCATTCTTACCCCCTCCATGGGTAGAAACATCCTTGACCTGGTCATTACTAACATGGGTGACTGTTGCTCTACACCAGTAATAAACTCCTCCCTGGTCAGATCTGACCACAAGCTAATCACCATGGATATCCACACTCCACCCTCACACACCCCCAAAGGAAACCACCGTAAAAAAAAAACTTCCCCAAAGCCAATTTTGGGCTTCTAAAAACAGAGGTGGCTAACTTCACGATGCCCATGCAAATGGGAAATAGGTGCATGACTGCTGAATTATACACCAATGCACTGTATGAGCACATACACAAGTGCATGGAACGGGCCATACCAAACAGAACCAAGACACTCTCCTCCAAAAAAAGGAAGTCAGTCTGGTG
Organism: Protopterus annectens; assembly: GCF_019279795.1. Taxonomy (NCBI): domain Eukaryota; kingdom Metazoa; phylum Chordata; order Ceratodontiformes; family Protopteridae; genus Protopterus; species Protopterus annectens. The sequence continues at coordinate 548,923,608 of NC_056728.1, forward strand.
GTCCCCCACCATAAACAAACTCTACAACAGAAGGAAAAAACTGTTGCAGAAAAGGGTGAAGTCCCAAGACTGGAAAAACTCCTTTGTTAGCCTCAGCAAAAAACTGAGATCCATCATCAAATCCTCTAAAGCTTGCTATGAAAACAAAATTGCTGCAGATTCTAAAGACAACCACAAGGCATTCTATAGTAATGTCAAGAATCTACATGGCAATACTCAGATCTGCTCTGAGTTACATCACAATGGCAATACATATACAGAACCAACTGATATTGCCAACATATTGGCTGACATGTTCAGTGCGAACTTTACCCCCTTTTCACCCCTAAAGAGCCTATCACAATACCTGAGGAATGCCAAGTCCCTATTATCATGGCTACACAGGTAAAAACTGCACTGTCCAAAGCCAAGAATGCAGCTTCTATGGGACCTGATAATATCGCTGGCTGTGTTTTACATGAATTACAAAGTGAACTGGCACACCTGAGTACCCTGTTCAGTCACAGCCTCATTTCAAGCTTTGTTCCTGCCAAATGGCACACTGCTATGGTCATCCCACTCCACAAAGGGGAGCGACTACTGCCCCATTAGCCTGATGAGTCTGATATGTAAGGCTATGGAGTGCATCATTATGAACCTTATAAATAAGGTCATAGGGAATCTCAAAACTCTAGACCCCAAGCAGTATGGGTTTGTGAAAGGTAGATCATGCCTGCTCAACCTGATAGACTTCTTCGAGTCTGTCACCAGAGCTGTGGATGAGGGCAAGGTAGTTCACACAGACTACCTAGATCTTGCAAAGGCCTTCGACACCATTCCTCACTCAGGAATCACAGATAGACTCACTAAACTGGGCCTAAAACCCTATGTAAAAAGATGGGTTGCCAACTGGCTCACTGATAGAACCAACATTGTGAAAGTAGCGGACTCCAAATCTGACTACCGACCAGTTACAAGTGGTGGCCCACAGGGATCAGTCCTAGTTCCTCTCCTGTTTTGGCATCTGTTTCTCTGAAGTTCAAGCTAACACAAAGGGACTCTGGCTGACCAAGTTCGCAGATGATTGCAAACTGGGAGCCATTACTGATTCTCCAACTGATGTAGACATTCTACAAAAAGGCCTCACTGACACCAATGACTGGTGCCAGAACCATGGCCTTAAGCTCAATGCCAAAAAGTGCATTTTCATTCCCTTTGAGAAAAATTCAGTGCTCATGAACTACCACATAGGTGGTAGTCCACTAAACACCGAAGGTGTGATAAGAGACCTATGAACACAGGTTGACAGCAATCTCTCCTTTGATAACCACATTGCCACTGTAGTCAGAAAGTCCTTCTATGTGGCACATCTCATTACAAAAGGCTTCTTATCCAGGAAGAAAGTGGTCATAATCCCTCTATACTCGTCCCTCATTAGACCTATTATAGAATACAACGCCCCATTTGGTATGTACCTCACTAGACACCTACAATATCTGGAAAGTCCACAAAAATACCTCACTAAGAGGATCTTAGGCCTTAGACACATGCCATATATGGACAGACTCAAAAAAATGCAGTTATACTCTGTCTCTTATCGCCTACTTAGAGGCGATCTCTGCTTGACCTACAAAGCCATGTCTGACCCAGAGCTGCTAGATATGCTACACCTAAAGAAATCCCAGTCCCTCCATGCCACATGCTCCAGGGACCTTAACCTCATTACCACATTAAACAGAACATGCTGGAGGGACAGGTTCCTAACCCAGAGACTTCCCATACTCTGGAACAAACTTCCCATTCACGTCAAGTAGAGCACTTCACTGGCCCTCTTTAAGAGAAATCTTGATGAGTGGGTGGGCAATAGGAAGTTCACCCTGGGGATCACTTCAGTGGCCTTGCTTGACAGGGGCACTGGGAACTAACTTTGGGCAGCATGATGGCAGGGAATCTTCTTGGGCTAGGCTTATATAGGCTTCAGGGCCGTTAGCCTAGTACACACTTATGAACCTGTGAACCTATTTAAAAATGTTAAATAATATTTGTGAACTTTATAATAAGGCATGCATTTCCATCCAGTTGGAAGAAAAGTTAATGACCAATAAAAAATAAAAACATATAGCCTAAAGACATGAATTCAGTCCTGGTGGGAATGATGCTCCATCTATTTTTCTTCTTTATAAGATTTAGTACTGCATAGTTTAACAATACCAATGAACCTAAATTTACTCCCAGGATGTTGAACTGTGTGCTTATAAAAGAATTACTACTTCTGTGACATCTAACATCGCTCAAATGTTCTGATATTCATGATTTAAATATCCATGAACCTTTTTCAATATAAAATGCTGAACATATATAAACTGTTATACTGATAATAAATTCAGTATTGCAAGTGATAAAACATCTAATCGCATACATCTTATGAAAATATTTTGATGTAAATTCACTTGTTTAAAAATCAAATTGATAGAAAGATCAATTGCTGCATGGAAAACACACAGTGCATTTCCAAACAAAATGTTCTATATCTATACAGTTTCATAACTCTTTTTACAAACCGGCAAGATTGGGATAATAAATTACTCACTCAGGTTCAGCTAATAAAATATCCCAGTAATAATTAATTAATTTTTCATAATATGGTTAATATTACTATAAGTAGTGATAAAAGCTAGTTAAATATCATTTCATTTTTGCTTGGTAGTGCAATGAGTAAGTTAAATTGTAGGTCTGAAATCAATGAGTTGTTTTACACTTTCAGCATCAGTTGAGTCATAAACTGTCCTCAGAAATCTTTTTTTTTCATATTGTACACAGTTCATAATCTTTGTGCTGTGATCAAATTATTTTAATCCTAAGAAATTGTGATTTTGATATATTTTCCTTGGTTGGCCATCCTGCTTGAACATTATATTTTCATTGCATACATGTGGTGACAGGAAAACAAAAACAAAACAAAATGGTGCAATATATGCTCTTTTCATATATCCTTGTACATCTGTTGCATGCTTTCTTGACATGGTCACTGGATCATCTCATTAAATCCTGTTGTTTTACATTCATTTCATCAACAACCCTGTCATTAAGAACATGCATCCTATGTCCAAAATGATGGTAGCTGTGTCCATCTATCACTTCATGCCTTTTCTCTTTGGGTATGGCCCCCCACAGTACTCCTTGCTGTTTTATGTACCTATGTCATGTCTGCTTTCCTTTATCTTTACTACTAAGTGAACAAACCCAGCTCTAACAGCCTGCCATTAAACATGTTCTTGTCTGATCCCCTCATCATTCGTTTGGCTTTCCTTTATGACCCTATAAAATAGCTCTATTTGTTTTTATTTCCGATAAGGGGTAGTAGAACTATGCACAGTATTTCAGCTGTTGTCTGTCTTGTACAGTGAAAGTAATTCTATGCTTCCTGAACTGATTTCTTTCATCATACATCCCAGTATCTTGTTTCCTTTTACCATAGCCAGCTGGTGGTCCATTACAATTCTAAGGCTTACAGATATTCTCCTGTTCAGTGGTATCGGATTTGCTAGCTCTCAGCTGGTATTTACTTAGGTATAACACCTTGCACTTTGTAGCACTGAACCTCATATGATACTTTTTAGACCACTTGGCTAGTCAGTTGAGGTATTTTTTATCTGTCACCCACAAATGGGTTGATTATGCTTTTAAATGTTGGTTTGTAACAATATCTGGACATTACTGTTCCAAAGAGAATTAGGACGGATGCCTGCAGAACACCATAGTTATCTCTCTGTCTAACAAAAGCACACTCCCACTGCCACCTTCTTTCTTCCTCATAGACATTCTTCATTTCACTATTTGCTTCCTAATTTGTGAATGGGTTCTTTTTTTTTGGGGGGGGGGGCAGACTTGGCAGTTTTGCTAAACTTTAGGTACACCACACCTTCTTTGCTTTTTCTGTCCATGTGTAGTGGCATACAGTCATAGAACTGGAGAAGACTGGATTGGTTGGGTTTATTGGACATGAAAAATGGTGTCATTCATCATGGCGGTTACTCACTTCAAGGAATTCTACCAGTCTTTCCCCAGCATTTTCCCCAGCTTTTATCTACTATTGAGGTAAGAGTATTGAATCTGTAGTTAGCCAGATCAATTCTTATTTCTAACTTATGAAGTGAAATTAGTGTTGCCATTTTCCAGTCTTTTGATATTTCTCCACTATTAAAAAAGAGATCTACTTAAGAATTCTGGGTAATAGCCTGATGACATAGCCATATTCTTCATAATACTAATAGTATTTCATGTAGGCCTTGCACTTTATTTTCCCTCAGTCTCGAAAACATCCTCATCATTTTGTCCTACTGTCTTTTATGATCCCCCTCCTGCTTCCCTGCTGTAAATAATTCATTTTGAATTGTTGCCATATCATTATCATCACCGCGTTCCTCTTACATACACGGTAAGCACCTGGAGTTCCGCCTTACCATTTTTCTTTTGTCTATTACACCTGAAAACCCCTTTCTTCCCTTTTTAATCCATGTGACAAACTTTTTATTCTCCTTAATTCCTTTGATAGTTTCTTCTTACCTTCTTTACAGACCTTTTCATTCAATTACCCCTTTATTGAGTCTCCAGCTCACTTTCTCCTTTGTCATTGTTTTATTTCTTTCTTTCTTAAGCCACACTGAGTTTCTTAGTGTTTCACTGCTCTTCATGCTGACACTGTTTTTGTTTGCTGTGAGATTACTTAGCCCACAGTGAGTTACCTCCCTTTTTAGGTCCAAGTTGCTCATCAGCTGCTTAAACAACCCTGTTGTGTTTCTATAGTCAAATCTTCTTTAAGTTCAGACCTTGAGTTTGCTGTTTTGGGGAATAGGTGCATACACCCCAGTAAACCCCACTATGGAGTGGGCAATAAATGCTAAGGATGATATTACCTTAGGATCTTATATTCTCTTGTGGAGAGCACAAAGTCTAGGATCTTCCTTATGTTACATCCTTTACACTTGTCCTCTGGAATAATACCATTTGGGTAAACGCATCATTCAAATATGCATTTTGACTACTTTTTCCTCTAGCACTGTCAACCACATCAGTCTAGAATTGCCTTCATCCATTTTTGAGGAGCATGGACCATATAGGGGCATATAGGGTGTAGAAAGAGGAAACCACAATATGTATTTTTGTCTGCTCTGTGCCAAAGACCTCTTTTTGTGCCTTGAAAATATTTTTTGGATTATGTTCATAACAATGTTGCAAACTCCTCTTTGTTTCTTTACTGTTGATTTCTACCTGACAGAATTTGATGTTTTTTTTTTCTAGCTACAGTTTCCTCAGAAAAAAAAAATCCTATTGGGAGTCCCCAGGGAGTCTTCTGTTGAATGTTCTTTCTTGAAACTTGTCCACAATATAGGAGACTGTATGGGGTGGACTTTTTTTGTCCTTACTTCTGAAGAAGTTGACAGTTTTTGTTTGCTGATAATAAAGTGGACTACCAGTCCTTTAGACTCACTGTTTTGTTGCATTTCCTCTGCTTTTGTTTATTGCTGGTGAACTGCTGTGAGTTATTCCAATAAGCAACTCTGCTACTGTTAATTATTTTTGTTTGCTTAATGCTGGTGACCTGCTATGCAATTCCAATGTAATTAATGCTGTTTACTTCCTGCTAATTGGCTGATGTGTTTCTTCCAGTCACCATCTTGTTGCATTTTATTTTGTATGTTTTCTGCAGGTAATCTTCTGTGGGCTGCAGATTCTGCTGACCTTTGTGTTGCTTGTTACTGGTAAAGTGTTATCAGCTTTCCCACCATGCACATCTGGTTAAAGTTAATTTTTTTACTGCTGTTATTCAGATATATTATGTGCATTTGCTGCAATTGTCTACTTCATTTGGTGTGCTACTGGAACTTGGCATGTCTGTTTTGAGCTTTGGTCAGGCTTCTAAGAGGCACTTCCTGTGCAGTTACAACAATATAGTCCTTTTTACTATGATTAGTTATTTATGAAAAGTAGTGTATTAATTATTATTCTTGGCTGGTTGCTGGTTTTAGCATAACCACCTTTATGTTTGTCTGAGAGTCAGTAATGCTCTGTCTACTTGGTCTGGGTTGTTTGAGATATTAAGTGTGTCTTGCACTACTCCTGCCCTACCCATAAATATAATGTAACTACAGCACTACACTTAATCTACAACTGTCTGCACAGACATCATAGGTAAAATACTCCCTAACCATACTTAGTTTCTCTTACAATTATTTGTCATCTCTTCTCCTTAGCACTATTTTGTCATCCCTTCCCCCTACTTCTCCCTATCACTATTTTTGCCACCTCTGCTCCCTATCACTATTTTTAACAGCTGGTATTCAGTTTTGGGGTGTAACACTTCTTCTCACTATCGCTACTTTTGCCACCCCTTCTCCCTATCACTGTTTGTGCCTTCCTTCTCCCTATCACTGTTTTTGCCATCTGTTGCCATCTCGTCTCCCTATCACTATTTTGCTATCTCTTCTCCCTATCACTGTTTACTTCCAAATCACAATAACTTTATTCTACTGGCTCTCTCTGTACTTAGTCTCTGTCTAATATGCAAACCTCCATTTCTTAACATCAACAGTCAAATAAAACCATTTCCTCTTTCTCAATACTCCCTTTCATGTTCACACCTTCACTCTTACTGCCACCTTTTTCTCCACTGTTTTACTTGCAAATCTTAAACTCCCCATCTTGATTCCTAGTAGCCCTGGTGACTATTCTTTAACTCCAACCTACAAAAATTCTATTCTCTAAACCAATGTTGCCGTCTATAACTACTGCTACAAACCAAACTAATGTACCTATATGTCTTTTAAATGATATTATGATGCTAAAACATATAAACATTTATGTCACTAAACAAAATTAATGTTGTTAACATTTGGTTTAAAGCTGCAGAAAATACTCTAGCACTGCAAGCCTACAGTGCCTTCCACACATTTAGACCAACAGCAGCACAGACGGGGTTAATGGTGAAGGTGTCTCAGTCTACATTAACAGCAAATACAACTCTAGGTTGGTTCAACAGGATGATGCCCTTGAGTTTATCCATATCCAGGTCTTACATAGACAAGGTTCCCTACCATGTCCTGACCAGCTAAAATCATCATCTATGACCGACAAAGCTCAACTGTTACCTACACCCACTAAAAGTGCTCAGCATCCAGACAAATACCTTATTTGTAGGAGACTTTAACTACCTGTCTATAGACTGGGAAGGGTACACTGCCTCTAACTCACAGGCACTATGTTTCCTGGACTTTGTGGACTTTATCAGCGCAAACACCCTGGACCAGATAGTGCACTGTCCAACCAAAGAATCAAACACATTGGCCCTAGTAGTACTCAACAACATGGCAGAGTGTTGCACCACCCGATACCACGATCTCATTGGTGATGTCAGACCACAAAGCTGTCTCCCTCAAAGTAAAAACCAACCAAAAAAACCTAACTAAATATCTAACAGCTAAGAACTCTACCCAAGTAAACTGCATCCCATTATGTGACAGTTTACCAAAATTCATGGCTCCCCAACCTTGAAAATACAACTACATATGCAGAATTATTTACAGAGATCCTGTGCAAAAATGTAAATGGCTGCACTGAGTCTGTCATACCTACCAGAAGTAAGCCCAAATCTAACACCAAAAACAAACCACACTAGAGGAATCGTTCCCTTAACAGGCTATATAATAAAGTCATGGCCAAAATCAGAAAGAGCAACTCTCATAGAGAAAACAGCTGTCTGATTTAACTAAACAAGAAACTAAGAGGTCTAATAAAGACCAACAAGGCCAATTATGAAGTCAGGATTACCTCCCAGACTAAGGACAATCACAAGACCTTCATCAGCTATGTCAGGAACCTTAAAGGTAACACTCAGCAGTGTGGAGAACTGGTGGTAAATGGGGAAACCTTCATTGACTAAGGTGAAATAGAAAATCTGCTGACTAATCAATTTAGCTCTAACTTCACCCCCACTCCACTCAATACCCTGTAAAATCTCTTCTGGGGTATCACCCCCCCCAACTATCATCAGGGAGCAGGTCCTGGAGGCATTTGCTAAGACCAAAAATACTGCTTCATTGGGCCTCAACAATATCCCTGTTTGCCTCCTAAATAGCCTAAAACATGACCTAACAGGACCACTTCAGGCACTCTTTAACTTTAGCCTCAAGACAGGTTAGATGCCAGGTGAATGAAGGGCCACAACAGTCATGCCTTTTCATAAGGGCAGACCATTAACTGACCTTCGGAACTACAGACCCTTCAGACTAATAAGTCTAATAAGCAAAGCCATGGAATGAATTATGGAAATGATCAACAAGGACATTGGCAACCTACAGACACTGGACCCATCCTAGGTTGGCTTTGTTAAAGGGAGGTCTTGTCTACTTAACTTGATCCACTTCTTCAAGTGGGTTACCATGGCTATGGATGTGGGAAAATGGTGCATATTGCCTACCATGACCTGGTCAAAGCATTTAGCACAATACTCTACTCAGGTATTGTTGACTGACTCTCAGAACTAGACATAAATCCCTACATAACTCACTGGATTGCCAGGTTACTCACAGATAGGACCCAAGAAATCAAGATTGGTGAAACCACCTCCACCAAGAGATTGGTCACCAGTGGAGTATGCTCAGGGCTCTGAGTTGGCCTGCTCATGTTTGGCATCTACTTCTGGGAAGCCAAGGCTAATGTCAAAGGCCTCTGGCTCACCAAGTTCATAGATGACTGTAAATTGGGAAATATCATAGATCCTCCCACAACACCAACATCCTACAAATGGGTCTATCACAAACAAATTACTGGTGTGAAATCCACGGATTAAAACTCAGTACTAAGAAATACATTATAATGCTCTTGGGGAAACTGTCCATGTAAGCTAATTACTGCATCGATAAAATACCCCTAAGAGTTGACCCAACAGTTGGGGATCTGAGAACACATGTAGACTGCAATCTGGCTTTTGAACAACTTGTAGCTAAGATAATAAGAAAACCGTTCTATGTAGCCCATCTTATAGCTAAGGGTATAGCATCCAGGTCCAAGGAAGTTATAGTACAACTCTACCTGAACCTTATCAGACTCATCACTGAGTACAATGTCCTCATTGGCATGTAGTAAATAAGGCACTTGCAACAGTTGGAACGCCTTAAAATGTTCCTCACTAGGAGAATCCAGGGTATGAATACCCTGTTCTGCATAAATTGCCTTAAGGTCCTGTCTCTGTACTCAGTCTCCTACAGGTTACTGAGAGGCGATCTCTGCCTAGCATATAAGGCAACCTCAGATCTAGCTCTGATAGATCACAAACACCACCAGAAATGCTAAATCCAAGGACCTAAACTTTGTGATATAAATAGAACCTGCTAGATGGACTAATATGTGTCTCAAAGGATATGGAATAAGCTCCTCTTCTACCTGAAGCAGAGTTCATCCCTGACCCTATTCAAAAGAAACCTCTTTTGTTTAAACAACATTACTGTGACATACACAAACTTACACTTATATAAAAGTAATCAAACCACATTAACAAGTTCACATTTACAAACATTATAATTCACATCTATTGTTATATATCATATAATCTAAGCAACATTACATAAATTATTCAATTCCTGACTTCTTTTAAATTTCATTACTCCTCCAAAAGATTTTTCTGCATGTATTTTCTCATAATTTCAAAGTTTTCCATGTAATTTACTCCTACCCCTTTCTAAAGATCCCACTTCCTGTTCTTTTATCTCTGTTACAATATTCATTATAACTGGTTTAGATTTTGATTTCCATTTTCTAGTATTTGCATTTTTGCAGCCATCAGAGTTAAACTTAACAAGGCCTTACTATGTTTAGGCAATTCAGATCCTGTATTCCAGCTCAAAAAAATAATTTCTGTAGTTACACTCATTTGCTCACCCAGTATTCCTGACAGAGTACTTTGTAGGGAATTTTTGAAGTCTGCCAGCTCATTACACACCCAAAGCATATGTTCCCAGTTACCTCTCTCTTCCCTATCACACTTCCAACATTTGCCATCTACCTAAGGAATAATTCTTTGGAGTCTGCTTGGAGTATAAAAGTATTTATGCAAAGAGTTCCAGACAAAAATACTAAATCTTCTGGATTTTGTAGCATATTTGGGAGCCATACGTAAGTTCTCCCATCTTTTCTTTGTGAATTGCATATTTAATCTCTCTTCCAAATCTTTTCTGACCTCTTCTGATTAATTCCTATATTTATCTTGCCATATTTTATATACCCTACTAATTATCCTTTTTTTTAAAAATTCAACCAATGCGGGTCTTTCATTTAGGATTCCCCTGTCACTTCCTCTTTGCCTGCACTCTGACATCAATCCCTGATAGGGAAACAATCACTCTCCAGCAGTCCAAATGTCTTCTTGGCCTCTTCCCATTCTATTACCTTGCCTTCTGTAATTATTTGCTCCCAATATCTTGGTTCCTTTGACATCTTCCTCCAGTAAATTCCAGCCCCCCCTCTTGTCTGTTCCTTGTACCTCTAATTACAGTCATCCCTATTGGCAGAATCTCTTTTCTCCATTCCCGTGTTGACTTACTTCTTAGTGTACTTTCTGCTACTTTATGGATATAATATTGTTTCTCCCTTTTTAATTTCTCCAAATCTTTTGGGTTTCTAATACCATGATGGGAATGGACCCCATTCCTAAGTCAAAGTATGATTAAAGTTCATGAAATTTGTATAGTTTCACTCTGATGTCAGCCAAAAGTGCTCTTCGCAGCACCTGCAATGTGCCCAGTAATGACTCCTCCTGCAATTCGTATGGAGTTACATGTATTGGTAGTATATCTAAATATGATTGTAGACTCTTTTATATAAGACCCGTTGCTCCTAATTCTATTGGAACTATCTGGGTATCTTTCTTCCGCATTGTTCTCATTTCTGCTTGCAAATTCTGATATTTTATAACTTTGTGTCTCTCTGTATGCAGGACACTGTAGTCACTGGGTGTGGCAATTTCAATTATCAATGCTACTCTTGTCTTCTTTTTTTGGACTACTAAATCCAGTTTTCTAGCATCTATCTTTTGAACTGTTGCTAATGGATGATCCCATGTGATGTAGACTTCATTTTCTATGATGCCTTGTGGCTCATGTTTCCACTGTTTTTCAGCCACTTCAATACCACAATGTTTGCACAATCCCTTGTACAACAGTCTCACCATATTATTATGCCTTTCAGTATACAGTCCTTCTGCCATTATTATGTCACAACCAGCAGTGAAGTATGCAACTGTTTCCAATTCTGTTTTGCAAAACCTACATTTTTCTGTTTCTCCCACATGTTCAATGGTCTTTGTAAACCAACGTGTATGTAGCCCACTAAGCCAACTATCTTGTGCCGCCAATATTAACCTTTCATCTCTTCATAGGTTCATGGGTTGGTACTAGGCTATTGGCCCTAGCACCTATAAAAGCCTAGCCATAACAATTCCCTGGATATTTCTTCCCGCAATATTTGCTTCCCTGGACCCCTGTCTAGCAGGTCCACTGACGTGATCCCCAGGGTGAATTTCCTATCCCACATCCAATAGTCAAGGTTCCATTTGAAGAGGGCCAAGGAGGCACTCTGCTTGACATGTATGGGCAGTCTATTCCAGAGTATGGGAAGTCTCTGGGTCAGGAACCTATTCCTCCAACATATTTTGTTCATTGAGATGACAAGGTTTAGATCCCTGGAGCGTGTGTCTCTGAGGGATTGGAATTTCTTTAAGTGGATAATTTCCTGATAAACATGAGGTTCTTCCCAAAGTTTTCCATACTTGCAACTATATGTATTTTCCACATTTATTGCCTTCTCATCAGGTCCTTCACCTTATATTCTTTCTTTTTGTTTTTTTGGCACATTCAGTTGCTGCCTGATTTTTAACTACTTCTGGTTTGATTTCCATTCCTGCTTGATGCCAATATGCTTCTGCTAGATTTATTTTTTAAAAATTTTTTTTACTGGGAAAGTCTGGCTTGGAACAAAGTACATTTTCAGTTGAGGCCCAGGGAAAAACGCTCCAGACGTATGTCTTTGTGATGTGGAAGGAAACCGGAGTACCCAGAGGAAACCCACACGAAAGCATGGAGGACATGCAGACTCCACACAGAAGGCACTCCAGCCGAGAATTGAACAGAAGAACCTCTTGCTGTGAGGTGATAACGTTACCCATACACTACTGTGGAGTCTATAAATTAATTCCTGTCAGGTGTGAAAGGAGGTCTGGAACTGGATCCAGACTCCATGGTTTCCTCTGTAGGTGAAGCCAAAGAAAGGGAAATCAGATTTGTGGGGGCAAATAGATTAAGCAGTGAAGTCATCTTAGATTTATTCTCCTCATGTTTCAAAATTTTCAGTACATTTGGGTCTTGTGAGTTCAGCAGATATGTGTGGAGCCCCACAATTGTAGATCTATACATGTAATCAATTTCAAAGAGGTCCATCCCTCCTTCAAAATGGGGAATATATAATCTTGGTATGCACTGATTTTTATAAATCATTTGGTGAGCACAAAGCATTCTTCTTGTTTTCCTATCTAATCTATCCAACACCTTTTGGGGCCAGTCAGTCACCCCAAAACTGTAAGTTAGGAGAGGAAGATCAAATTTGTTTATAGGCTGGATTTTGTTCCTAGATGTCAATGGTGTTTTCAGGATAAATTTAAGTCTTCTGAAATATTCCTTACTAAGTTTTATTCACATTTGTTCATGTTTTATTGCTGATCCTTCATCAATTCCCAAATATTTATACTCTCCTTCTTGCTCAAGTTCTTTTATATAACATTATTGTCTCAAACTGATATTTTCCTGGTGTTGCAATTTTATGTATCACTGTTATTATTCTCCGTAAGGATCTGCATCGAAAATCCTATTCCTTTTCCTATTTCTTGAATTACCCCCCCCCCCCCACTTCCTCATCATCCATTTCCAGTTTGAATAGTACCTTTCTGCTTATGTTGTTCATAGGTTCATACTAGGCTATCTGCCCTAGGGCATTTATAAGCCTAGCCAGAGTGTGTTTGGCTTTCGCCATCCATTTTAAATTAATTTTGCTATGCCCTTTTTCGAGGTTAGTATACTGTGCCTCTGTCTAACAGTGACACAGAAGTGATACCCGGGGTAAACCTACTATCTCCTATCCACTCATCAAGATTCCTCTTGAAGAGAGTCACTGAGGGACTCTGCCTAACCTGGACTGGGATTTTATTCCAGAGTGAAGGGAGCCACTGGGTTATGAATCTGTCCCTCCAGCATGTCCTATTTATTTCAATGCTGAGGTTTAAGTCTCTCGAGCGCGTAGCTCGATGGGATTTGGATTTTCTGAGGTGCAGCATGTCCATTAATTCCAGGTTGGACATGGCTTTATACGTCAGGCACAGATCGCTCTGAGCAGGCGGTATGCCACTGAGTAGAGCTGGAGTTTCTTTAACCAGGCAGCATATGTCATCTGTTTGAGCCCTTTGATCCTCTTGGTGAGGTACTTTTGGGGTCTTTCCAGTTACTGCAGGTGTCTGGTAAGGTACATCCCAAAAGAGGCATTGTACTCAATTATGGGCCTGATGAGGGATGAGTAAAGAGGCATGATGACCTCCCCTGATCTAGATGTGAATCCCTTCATGATTAGGTGGGCTATATAAAATGTTTTTCTAACCACTTTGGCCACGTGGTTGTCAAATGAGAGATTGCTATCAACTTGGGTCCCCAGGTCCCTAATTACTTCTTCTGTACTTAATGGATTACCACCTATGGGGTAATTTGTGGGCACTTTGTTTTTGCCAAAGGGGATGACTATACACTTCTTGGCATTTAGCTTGAGGCCATGGCTCTGGCACCAGTTGTCTGTTTCTATGAGGCCCTTTTGGAGGATGCTTGTGTCGGCTGGAGAGTCGATTATAGCACCCAGTTTGCAGTCATCTGCGAACTTGGTCAGCCACAGTCCTTCCATGTTGGCCTGTACCTCCGAGAAATATATACCGAACAGGAGAGGTCCCAGGACTGAGCCTTGTGGGACGCCACTTGTAACTGGTTTGGAGTCTGACATGGCTCCAATTCTAACCATGTCGGTTCTGTCCTTGAGCCAGTTTGCAACCTATCTAGTGACATAGGGGTTTATATTTAAGCTGGTGAGTTTATCTATAATGCCCGAGTGGGGTATTGTATCGAAGGCTTTTGCGAGGTCCAGGTAGGCTGTGTGGACCACCTTCCCCTCGTCAATGGCCTTGGTAACTGTTTCAAAGAAATTGACCAGGTTTAAGAGCAGGATCTGCCCTTAACAAAGCCGAACTGGGTAGGATCCAGTGTCTGTAGGTCCCCAATATCTTTTTTTATGAGGTCCATGATGATCCTTTCCATAGCTTTGCAGACCAAGCTAGTCAGGCTTATGGGGCGATAGTTTCCAGGATCCGTTGAGGCACCACCTTTCTGGAGAGGGACCACTGCAGCTGTACGCCACTCTTTGGGTACATATCCTGTGGTAAGGCTGAGATTGAACAGTAGTTTTATGTTTGGGTTTAGCTCTTCTTGGAGTTCATGTAGGATGCAGCCCGGGACACCGTCTGGTCCCATTGATGCTGTGTTTTTTGCTTTGGAGAGGGCGGCTCTTACCTGAGCATCTGAGATGTCAGGGGGGCAGCACTCTGCTGGGATAGATATTTGCCCTTTTGGTGGGGGGGGGGGGGTAGAAGTTTGCACTGAACCTGTCAGCTAGGATGTTGGCAATGTCTGTGGGTTTGGTGTAGTTTTTGTCATTTTGGACCAATTCTGAGCATATCTGGGAATTCCCACCCAGGTTCCTAACATAACTAAAGAAAGCCTTGTGATTATCCTTAGTGTCCTGTGCAATTTTTCTCTCGAAGCTGGCCTTAGACGATTTTATGAGTGCCCGTAGCTTTTTGCTAACACTGATCAGATATGCCTTCCCTTTTTGGGATTTTGCTCTATCATGTAGTAGCTTCCTCCTTCTATTGTATAGTTTGTTTATGGCTGGGGTCCACCAGACAGGATGTCTGCCTTTGGAGGATTGGGTCTTGGTTTTATTTGGGATTGCATGATCCATGCATTCCTAAAGGTGTTCATAGAATGCGTTTATAATGGATTCTGCGGTCTGGGCCGTATTTTCCACAGGCCCGGGGGCTTTGAAGGATTCCACCTCAGTTTTGAGGAGTGTGAAATTCGCTTTAGAGAAGTTTTTTACTGTAGTTTTCTGGGCAGAGGTTGGGGTCGGAATGTGAATATCCAGTGAGATTAGTTTATGGTCTGATCTTACCAGTGAGGGATACACTACTGGTCTGGAGCATAGAGTCCCCATGTTGGTGATGATCAGGTCCAGTATGTTTTCCCCTCTTGTGGGAGTGGTAACAAGTTGTTCCATAGCATTTGAGTTTATGAATTCTAGGAATCTTTGAGCTAGGGTGTTGGAGCTAGAGTAATGCTCCCAGTCTATGTTTGGGTAGTTGAAGTCGCCCAATATAATGGTGTTTGGAGAGACCTTCATATTTTCCAGTGTTCTCAGGAAGGCCAAGTAGGGTTCCTGGGTTTGGAAGGGTGGTCTGTAGCAGGCTATAAACTGGAAGGCAGTTTTACCCACTGTTAGTTGCACATGGATAGTCTCTGATGCTTCGTGCTGTGCCACCAACCTGGAGGTGTGGGTATCTTTGACTAATATTGATACTCCCCCTCCTTTTCTGGTTCGGTCCAAGTTTTGGGGCTGAAAATCATGGTATGAGGTATAATCTGGCAGTGCTGGGGTGCTCTCGGGAGCCTTGAACCAGGTTTCTGTTACTGCACAGATATCGATGTTCTCCATGCTAAGGAGAGTTTCGAGTGCATGCATCTTGAGGTTTAGACTTCTGGCGTTGAGTAGCATTACTCTTAGTTTCTTATCCCTTGTGATACCTATGGAGGTGGGTTTGTCTTTTGAGCCTTGCCTAAAAAAGGCACTATGGGGTAGCAAGAGCCTTTGCCAATATCCGAAAGCCCAGGGGTGACAGGTGCAAGCCGTCCCTAGTGAAACATCGTGGCTTGTCGAGCATGTCATCCCAGGCTGACAGGCATTGGATCCCCTTTGAATGACACCAATACTTAAGCCAATTGTTGAAATTGATCATCTTGTCTTCATATTGTGGCATCATTCTTGGTGAGGGTAAGATGCTACTCAAGGTCAGGGTCATGCTGGCCTGGGCTATATGCTCAGAGAGCTCCTCTATGTCTCTTTTCATGTAGTCCAGGGAGGTACGTCTCAGGTCATTCACACCAGCATGGACAATGACAGAGTCATATTTGTACTTGCCTTGGAGTGACCTGAGTGCTTATGTTATGTGGCAGATCCTAGCACCCGACAGGCAGCTCACCGTGACCTTCTCCTTGTTCAGCCTGGTGAGCGGGACGTCAGTGTGCCTGACGTTAGAGTCACCTATTACAAGTGTATCAGGTGTGTTTTTTAGCCTTAAGGGCTGTGACTGTTCAGCACACTGGCTTTGTGAGCTATGTGTTGCACGTGTTTTGTTTTGGGATAGCGGTTGCTTGGGTGTCTGCTTTGGAGGTCTCTGCTGCTTAGGCAGATTTTTATTTAGAGCCTCCGAGTATGTTTTTGTGTGTTTATGTGTTTGGTTTGCTGTCGTGGTAGGTCTATGTGAGACTGGAATTGTAGTGAGTGTGATTTCCTTCTCCTCCTGACAGGTTTCGCCAGTACTGAGTTGAGAGAGCTTAGCCTCCAGTTTGGCTATATGGTTGCATCTCTCACATGTGTTGGAATTTGTTGGGAGGAGGAGAGGGTTGTCTGTGTACATGAGGCAGTTGTAACATTGCCTCAAGATTCCCAGATTCACCAGCTGGACCGGAGAGGAGATTGACAACTGACCTTTGGACATGCTAGAATAGTATTGGGAATTCCTTTATAATTGAAAAACAAGGGCCAATGGGGAACAAGGTACTGAACTGGAGTTTGTGAGGGTGTAGTGCTTTTAATTTTTTAGTGCCGACTTATATAATTGCTTTCATGAGCAAGTGCCAGGTAACTTAAATGCAATGTGTTACAGGTAACTTAAATGCAAAAATGACAAACAGTAACTTTCTTTCAAGTGAAACAAGGAAATAAGTACAGTAAGCAATGCAGATGTCACTAGGGATCCACAGAAGCGCTGAAAAGCCGCGTTTTGGGTGGAATTAGCGTTTCAGGGAAATAACAAGCAAACAAGCATACAAACAAAGCTAGATTCAGCAGGCCTGGATCTAGTCTATGCTACAGCAAACAAGGTGTACCAATTTCAGTAAGAAACAGTTCAAATATGCAGGCACTATAAGCCTTTAACCAGAAATTCCCAGCTCAGAAGGGCAGAGTCCAGCCTCTCCTCCCACAAGAGTGCAGACCACGAACCTTCTTAATGTAAAATAACTGGCCTGAAGCCCAAGTGCTTAAACCAGAACTAATACACTTTTAGAATAACAGACACTAAGCCCTCAATCAGCAGTTCCCAACTTAGAAGGATGTAAGCTACCTGTCCTGCCACTCAAGTTACCTACTTTCATATCTAACTTCTCTAGTGCACACTGCAGAGTGCATTCTTTTCAATCTTACTTTTAAGCATCCCTGTTACTAGCACTTTCTCTAATACCTAAAAAGATCATCTCTACTTGACTCCAAGTAGACTATTCTCTATCTGTTAAACCTAGCACTTGCTCCTACAGTACTTATTACCTTGATACGGCACTCTTATAGATAGCACCCCAAAAAGGCAAAACCCCATTTCTCGGTCACCCACATCCCCCGGAATCTCTTTTAAAGTTTTTTTGTCTAGTCCTTCTAGCATGTCGAGGGATCAGTTGCTAGTGTTCTCTCCTGCTCAGCTGGTGAACCTGGGAATATTGAGGCAATGTTACAATTGCCTCATGTACACAGACAACCCTCTCCTCCTCCCACAAAACACAAATACATGAGAGATGCAACTATACGGCCAAACTGGAGGCTGAGCTCTTCAACATAGGACTGGCAAGACCAGTCAGGAGGAGAAGGTTACCACACACACTATAGACCCAGTCTCACATAGTACCATCACAACCTCAAATCATACACATAAACACACAAAGACATACTCGGCTCTGATCAAAAATCTACCAAAACAGCAGAGGCCACCAAAGCAGACATCCAAACAACCACCACCTCAGAACACAACACCTGCAACACATAGACCTCACAGTCAGAGTGTCAAACAGTCACAGCCCTTAAGGCCAAACACAATGCCAGACACACTAGTCATTGGTGACTCCATAGTCAGACACACTGACGCCCCGCCACCAGACTGAGTAAGGAGAAGGTCACAGTAAGCTGCCTGTCGGGTGCTAGAATCCGCCACATAACGCAAGCACTCAGGTCTCTCAACAGCAGGTACAAATACGACTCAGTCATTGTCCACGCTGGTGTAAACGACCTGAGACGTACCTCCTTGGACTACATGAAAAGAGACATTGAGGAGCTCTCTTATTATGTAGCCCAGGCAGGTATGACCCTGACCTTGAGCAGTATCCTACCTTCACCAAGAATGATGCCACAATACAGAGATAAGATGATCAGCTTTAACAATTGGCTTAAACTCTGGTGTCATTCAAAGGGGATCCAATGTCTGTCTGCCTGGGATGACATGCTGGACAAGCCACGCTGCTTCGCAAAGGACGGCTTGCACCTGTCACCCCTGGGATTCCGGATATTGGCAAAGGCTCTTGCCACACCCATAGTGCCTTTTTTAGGCAAGGCTCAAATTCTAAACCTACCACCCTAGAACACAAAAAGGAAAAAACTAAGGGTAATGCTGCTCAATGCCAGAAGTCTAAATCTCAAAATGCACGCACTCGAGGCCCTTCTCAGTATGGAGAACATCGATGTCTGTGCAGTGACAGAAACCTGGTTCAAGGCTCCTGAGAGCACCCCAGCACTATCAGGTTTTACCTCTTATCATGCTCCGCCCCAAAATCCGGACAATACCAAGAAAGGAGGGGTATCCATATTCATCAAAGACACCCACACCTCAAGACTGGTGGCAACGACGATGCATCGGAGACCATCCAGGTGCAATTAACCATAGGCAAGACTGCTCTGCAAATTGTAGCATGTTACAGGCCACCCTCACAAACTCAGGAACCTCACATGGCCTTCCTGAAAACACTAGAGGGGATAAATGTATCACCAAACACCATCATACTAGGTGACTTCAATTACCCTAATATAGACTGGGAACACTACTCAAGCCCAAACACCCTAGCCCAAAAGTTCCTGGAATTCATAAACTCAAATGCCATGGAACAACTAGTCACCATCCCCACAAGAGGAGAAAACATACTTGATCTCATCATCACGAACATGGGAGCACAATATTTAACACCGGAAGTATACCCCTCACTGGTGAGATCAGATCACAAACTAATCTCGCTGGAGGTCCTCATCCCACCCCCACCTGAAATAAAAAAGACCACAGTAAAGAACTTCTCGAAAGCCGACTTCACACTTCTAAGGACTAGTGTGGTCTCCTTTAAGGCCCCCGAGCCGGCGGAAAACAGTACTCAAGCCGCTGAATCACTTACAAATGCCTTCTACCAGCACCTGCAGGACTGCATGGATAAGGCAATCCCAAGCAAAACAAAGACTCTTTGTACCAAAGGCAAGCGTCCAGTCTGGTGGACCCCAGCCATAAACAAACTCTACAACAAAAGGAGGAAGCTACTACAAGATAGAGCAAAATCCTTAAAAGGTAAGACACCCTTGATCACTATAACTAAAATACTAAGAGCTCTCATAAAATCATCCAAAGCAAATTTTGAGAGAAAAATAGCTAAAGACTCAAAAGACAATCATAAGGCCTTCTTTAGCTATGTTAGAAACCTGGGAGGAACCTCCCAGATATGCTCAGAACTAGTTCAAAATGATGTGAAGATTACTGATCCTACAGACATTGCCAACATACTGGCTGACAGGTTCAGTGCAAACTTCTCCCCTCCCCCAAAAGGAGAGATATCTATACCAAGCGATTGCAGCCCCCAAACATCCCCAACTCCCAAGTGAGAACTGCTCTTTCCAAAGCAAAAAACACAGCATCCATGGGACCTGATGGTGTCCCCGGCTGTGTGCTCCACGAACTCAACGAGGAATTAAACCCACAGCTAGGACAGCTGTTTAATCATAGTCTTACCTCTGGATACGCACCCAGGAGTGGCGACTGCAACTGTGGTCCCACTTCACAAAGGCGGTGCCTCCACCAACCCTGGAAATTACCGCCCATTAGCTTGACAAGCCTTATCTGCAAAGCCATGGAGAGGATCATAATGGACCTCATAAATAAAGACATAGGAATTTGCAGACTTTGGATCCATCCCAGTTTGGCTTGTGTCAAAGGCAGATCATGCCTTCTAAACTTGGTTGACTTTTTCAAACAGTCACCAAAGCCATTGATGAGGGAAAGGCAGTCCATACAGCCTACCTCGATCTGGCGAAGGCCTTCGATACAATACCCCACTCGGTATCATTGAAAACTCATCAGCTTAAATGTTAACCCATACATCACAAGATGGGTTGCAAACTGGCTGAGTGACAGAACCCACAGGGTCAGAGTTGCTGGCGCCATGTCAGACTCAAAGCCTGTCACAAGTGGTGTACCACAGGGCTCAGTCCTGGGCCCACTCTTGTTTGGCATCTACTTTTCCAAGTACAAGCAAACACAGGAGGGTTATGGCTGACAAAGTTTGCAGATGACTGCAAACTGGGCCATAGTAGAAAACACATCTGACACAGATATCCTTCAGAAGGGTCTCACAGAAACGGATAACTGGTGCCAGAGCCATGGCCTAAAGTTAAATGCCAAAAATGCATAGTCATACCCTTCGGGAAAAACAAGGTTACCCCTAGCTACCAAATAGGTGGCAATCCACTGAGCATAGAAGAAGTTATCAGGGACCTGGGGACCCAGGTTGATAGTAGTCTGTCATTCGACACCCATGTAGCTAAAGTAGTTAGGAAGACCTTCTACATTGCCCACCTTATCATGAAGGGATTCTCATCTAGATCAAGGGAGGTCATAGTCTCCCTATACTCATCACTCATCAGACCAATGATTGAGTACAATGCCCCATTCGAATGTATCTGACCCGACACTTGCAGCAGCTGGAGAGGCCACAAAAGTTCCTCACCAAAAGGATAAAGGGTCTCAAACATCTGTCCTATGCTGCCCGACTGAAAGAACTCCAGCTCTATTCAGTCGCCACCGCTTGCTCAGAGGTGACCTTTGCCTAACATACAAGGCCATGTCAAACCCAGATTTGATGAATATGCTTCACCTCAAAAATCTAGATCCGTCAGAGCCACAAGGGCGGAGACTTAAACCTCGACACGGCTATTAATAGGACGCGCTGGAGGGATAGATTCATCACCCAAAGACTCCCTATGCTGTGGAATAAAATCCCGGTATATGTGAGGCAGAGCACCTCGCTGGCCTTGTTCAAGAGAAATCTTGACCAATGGATGGGAGATCGCAGATATACCCCAGGGATTACCTCAGTGTCACTGCTCAACAGAGGCACAGCAAAATAATGGGTATAGTTCCCCATACTAAAGGGGTGGCGTAAGCCACAAAACTATGGGCTAGGCTTGTAAATGCCCTCGGGCAGATAGCCTAGTATGAACCTATGAACCTATGAACAGTGCAGGCCACAAACCTTCCTAATGTAAAACAACTGGTCTGAGCCCAAGTGCTTAATCCAAAAGACTTAGAATGATAGCTACACTGTGTAGCTCTGAAACATCCCTTAAAATCAGCTAATCTTAACTTTATGTTTTATTAGGAAGATCAGCTTTTCCCACTTAACTCTTGCCCTCTTCCCTCCCAAATAAAATACTTCAACTCTTTATTAATTACTATCCACAACTTATCCTCTGGCTGATAAAAATATACCTGACCTGTTTATAAAGCTAAAGGGACTAAAAACATATTTACTTTTTAATTTTTAAATTTTTTTTATTTAACATTTGTTTACTGGGAAAGTCCAACTTGGAACAAAGCCAATTTTCAGGGGAGGCCCAGGGAGAAACAGTTCAGACATGTCTTTGTAAATCTACTTCTTGTATATTGCTTTCCATATCCATAGGCAAGAGCTTCTAGTTTCTCAGTTTTTGTATAATCTGTTGTTTAGTCTCCTCCTACATATCCTTAGCTGCCATAACTGAATCTTTGTTAATACATATTCCCAAATACTTCATTTTGTCATGTCCCCATTAATGATGGTATTGCTGAATTAATTCATGTGTGAGTACATAGTTTATAGCTATGGCCTTTGATTTATATTCATTAATTTTATATCCCCAAAAACTCAGAGCTGTCTGAGAATATTCCACAGCACTGAGCTGTCCTTTTCTGGTTCCATCAGGTACAAAATAATAAAATCTGCAAATAAAGGCAACATTTCTTGCACATCATACCAATTCCAGCATTGGAATTCTGAGTCCCTTAGGTTCTTTGCTAATGATTCTAAATGTAATGCAAATAACAAAGGGGAAAGAGGACACCACCGCCTGGTTCCTCTGTTCAGTCACAACTTAGAGAGGAACCCCCCCATTTGAGTTTTGCTCTGATCCCACATATATCTTTCTAAATAACCTATTACTGTATCAGGAAATGTAAATACTTCCATTTCCCTACACATAAAATCTCAGCTTACTCAGTCGAATGCCTACTCTGCATCAAGACCCACCAACAACAGTGGTATGTTCTTACATTCTTCTTCCATCTAGATCATCAGTGTTCTGTTAATGTTGTCAAATGTTTGCCGCACTTCCACAAAACCACATTGGTCCATATCTATCACTTTTGGCATCACCTTTGCTATTCTTTTAGCCATTATAAGTTTAAAATTGAAATGGGCCTATATGAGGCTGGATCAGATGGGCCTTTGCCATCTTTAGTTATTATAGTCACCACAGCTTTTTTAAAGGATGTTGGTGTCTCCCTTTCTTTTAAAATCCTGTTAAAGTATTCCAGATCTTTATCACTTTCTTTCCTCCTAACTTACAAACTTCCACTGGAATACCATCTATTTCTGGAAATTTTCCAGCAGTTTTGTTATATATCACCATTTTAATCTCATCTCCTCTTATCTTAACTGTAAGTTGTCGACTCTTATCTATCTCTAACTTTGGAATATGTAAGTATTTCTTAAATATTTCCATTTGTGCTTTTCTTAATTTCTGAACTTTTCTGCTTTATACAAATTTTCATAAAATTTCTGATATCTCTGTAATACCTCTACAGGATCTGTGATTATTTTTCTTGTTATAGGGTCCCTAAGTTTGGCAACAACCTTTTCTATTTTCTGTTGCCTAAGTTGTTGTGCCAAAAATCTTTAGCACCCTGCAATTGCGTCTCTCCTTGTTCTGTGAGTGTCCCCTTATTTTGTAATACTTAAACCTTTGTCAGCCCCTCTAAATAATTCTTATTACTTCTTAATCAGATCTCTTTTTCTTTTATTTCTTCCCTATTTTAACTGTACTTTCATTTTATTTCACACACTAGCTCTAACTTCTGCTGTACCTTAAATCTTCCCTAATAATGTCTATACAGTTTTCATTACCCATTCCTTAATTCCTCCGTTTTTAACAGGTAGGTGGGAATCTATTCAAAAGAAACCTTAGTCATTGGATGGGAAATTGCAAATTCACTCTCAGTCTGGCCCCCATGTCTCTGATGGACAGAGGTCTACAGTAAGTAAATAATCCCCAACTAATATACCCCCCCTCACATAACACTTTACTAACAAACCCCACCATATAGGCATCCAAAGAACTCTGAGACAAAACTGTGTTGCATGGCTAGGCTTGTAAAGATGCTGGTGGTCATTAATCTAGTATGAACCTATGAAACTATATTTGAACATCAACCAGTACTATGTAAATTCTATGTCATGTTCATATTATGTATACTCTGTATCAATGTCATGTTCCTACTTGTAATTATGTATACCATATGTACTAATACTGCTTGTATACAAACCTATGAAACTATATTTGAACATCAACCAGTACTATGTAAATTCTATGTCATGTTCATATTATGTATACTCTGTATCAATGTCATGTTCCTAATTGTAATTATGTATACCATATGTACTAATACTGCTTGTATACAAACTGTATTTTTCTAATGTCTTTAGTCTCATTTAATTATGTATTGTAACTTACTCGTGGAGCTTTTTTTTTCTGGGCCTCCACTGAAAATGGGTTCTGCCTAGTCAAACTTTCCCGTTAGACAAAGACAATTAAATAATACATATATAAATAAATGATTAAACCTAAAAAGCTGTTTGTTCTTCTCTTAGCACTTCATTTCAAGATAATGTTACTTCTTTGATAGGGATACTGTTGTGTCCACCCTGTAACCTTGATATTAATGTGCATATGATCATCACAAGCACTGTAAGAATCTTTATATAGTTGAATTCTCTAATTTTTTGATATATGGCTCAGCAGTCATTTGCCAAATATAATGCTAATCCTTTTCCTTCAGTGCTTGTGAGGGGTACTTACTTCCTGTGTTTCTGAAGGTGCTGATTTCCATGATTTGGAAGTTAGCGATAGAGCTAGTGTGGGACAGGACCTTGAGCTCCACCACGCATGGTTCTTTCCTTAGAGGACAAGTCAGTGACAGTACTGAACATTGTGATGGAGACTGCAGATGACATTTCCCTCCATAATTATGTGTGCTTACCTTGCTCTTTGTTGCCGCCTTCTCCTTTGTGTCTGGACAGTATATGATTGACCATTTTAAGTGAGGGCATTTCCTCTGTGTAAGGAATGGCGTAAGAATGACATCTTTTCAGGAACTTATATGGCCTCCAATTTCTTCTATTACTCTTTTTTCCCCCCCTCCTTTGCCTGACAGTTTAGAGATTTTATGGATATTCCTGGGACTTCGTTCTCTTGAGAATGGTATAGTATTTTTGAAAAGTGCAATTGCTGGTTTCAAACATTTTTTTTATTTAGAGCAGATTACACACAAACTTTTTTCCCTAATAAAAGGTCTGTGCTTGATGCCTTTTCTTGCTTGTGTAAAGAGGCTACCATGTTTGATTTCCTTGAGAAAAAATGTGCATTATTCTAGGTTTGCAGTTGTTAAAATGTTGAAGCTGTTGGTATCAGCATGATATTTTTAACGTTTGTGTTGTGTCTGAATGACCCTTCCAGGACAAGTGAATGACAGCACTGAGTGCCATGATGGATATTGCCCCTGGCATTTCTCTTCATACTTACGTGTGCGTACCACGCTGTTTGTTGCTCTCCTCTTCTTCTCTGTGCTGTGCTTATATGGAAGGCATAGTTCAAGGGAAACACTTAGAGGGGCATTATGGTTTTGGCACTCACTGTAACTGTTAATGTTTAGATTTCATTCCTATATCCTTCCTTCCTCCCTGATCTGGAATCTGCATTGTATGTACTTGCCTTGTTCTTTTGCTTGGCATTTGTGGTGGGGGGTTATACATGGAGGCTGACCCTGCAAACATTCAGCTTCAGTGTACTGATCAAAGACTTTGAATGAAGTGTCTCTTTCTGGTTTGTGCACTGTCTATGGTTTGCATGTGCATGACTCCTTTTTTTGTGGATGGCTATTGCCTGGGTATGTACCTTGGTCAAGGCCATAGTCCAAACAACCACAAAGTACATATGTACTTTTCTGTGGAGGAATACTTAGCTGCTGTTATCATAAGATTGATGTTGTTTCTTTGTTTTACTTAGGACTGCACAGGCTTCTGAAGAAAGGATTTATACGTTTACCCTAAGGCTTGATGACCTTGGAGGCAGTTATACTGGTTTTGTTGGTGTAAGAAGCACATCTCTCTGCAAATGAAAGTGTATTACATGTAACCAAGACTTTTTAATGCTATTAGTCTCAACTGAACATGGTTTGATGTATTGATCATTTTGAGAAATCTATCATGCCTTTCTGTAGCTCTTCCATTTTGTTTCCATGGCTTCTGATATTATATAACATTGCCTTTCAGGCTTTTTTATCTGCTCTTCCTACCTTTCTTCTTGTTATTCCCATCCTCTACTCTTCCAACGCTTTTACAGATGTAGCAGATCTGGTGTAAATGTCCGATCTAGACTTCAGCATGTTCCACCCAGTGCTACATGGAGCATATCCATGACATA
Source organism: Protopterus annectens (assembly GCF_019279795.1). Taxonomy (NCBI): domain Eukaryota; kingdom Metazoa; phylum Chordata; order Ceratodontiformes; family Protopteridae; genus Protopterus; species Protopterus annectens. The sequence continues at coordinate 548,949,810 of NC_056728.1, forward strand.
CACATTCTTGCCATGTCATTCTTTTTTTCAGTTTTCTAATAAGCCTATCTACTCTTTCTTGGTCCATTGCTCCAGCCCGTAACTGATCTTGGATATTTTGTTCCATTTAGGTGTTCTGACTATGGGTATCACTAACACTTCTTAGACTGCTGCTTTGCACCTCTTATCATGTGAAGTCTTTGCACCATTTTGGTCCACTAATGATATATTATATCTATATCCTTGGATAGATCATTTGTATTCACAAACATAACCCAAATACTACATCCCTCAAAGTTAAATTAGTAATATTTTCTTATGAGTAGCTGTATGTATACTTTTGTATATAGTTTTCTATTGAAACAATTCCTCTGTGCAAATAGTACTAGTATCTTTCTTTAAATTATTGCATAAGAAGCTGCAACACTGACTGCATTTTAATCATCAAGCTCTAAATGCAGTACATGTATTAACATCTTTTTAGGATTTTTGAAGAAAATAAGAGAGTAATTATTTAACAGAACTTAGATTTTAGAAGAACATAATCATATAACACAAGCTGAACTGATGCAACTTCCATAAGGTTCATACAAATGGGTGATTGGGGGTGACCAGTAAACATTTCCAATGTATATCCATCACATTCTGAGACTTACCTCTAAGGATTTACCAAATAAACAGTCCCTGGGATTCAATAAAGTATGAAATGTTTATTTATGTTATTAGATGATTTTTAACTCTTGGTAAGTAATGAATTTGAATACATTTGTGATGACCCACCACTGGACCAGTAATCAAGGAGCCTCAGTCTTCACCAGTGGCAACAGTGGAGGATGTACGCTGAGAAGACAGCAAGTACACACACAGTATTTCCAGATGTAGCTCTCTGCATCAAGGGCAATTTCCCTTAAGAGCACACAGAGACCACAGTCAGTCCGGGGCTGGTTTCTCCCACTTTCTCCAGATCCCCAATAAGACTCCTCACAGCCACGGCTATGGAGTTGAGAGCTCAGATGAGTGGCCAAGCACCAGTGATTCGTGTCTCTGCCCAAGTAGCTGACATACACTCTTTTGAGGTTTGATTTACACACACACACACACACACACACACACACACACACACACACACACACACACACACACACACACACACACACCTGGGAAAGGCTGGCACAGGTTTACTAGCTATGCCCCCCTTTTCCCAGACTATAAGGTAGTTATCACTGTCAACAGCCAACTCCTTATCAGTTACTTTAAGGCCCTTAGCAGAAGGGTATCCAAACTTACTGCGTAATATTAATATTAATACAAATGGTAGTTTGACCAAGAGCAAGGCTATTAGGAGTAGCCCAGACAGTGTCACCAAATAAATAAGGAAGTACTCTCAAAATTTAAATATCTCTTACAAAGATTAGCCACAATGAAACATTTAAATACATTATATAATAAATAATAAAAGAACAAGAAAATATTAAATGAATTAATTAAATATATTTTCTCAGTGACATCAAAGTTCAAAACCACAGGAAATATTTAAAACAACATTGCAGGACAGTCTCAAATAAATAAAGAAAAACATCTAAACTATGCTTCACTGTATTCCTGACTGAATCTAAGAGAGTTACTATACCCTAGAAACTTACTGAGCAAGGCAGGTGTGTGGTGAATGGTTCTTTTCAGGTCCAAGACAGATTACAGAATGCTGTGTCTCTTAAGAGGCCTCTCAAATTAATATATCAAATATTACTGCTGGGATAGCTTGCAGAACGACATCATTTCTTGTCATCTGAATCTATCCCAGGTGAAACCCCCACTGCTGGAAGCTAGCAGTATTTAGCATCTACCTGTGAAAATACATAGACCTCAGATTTTTGGCAGATGCTGGAAGTCATAAAACAATTACATTCCTCCACATTTCAAGACTAGTAATTATTTCACCTTAAGGACAATACAGAAAGCTCCCTAGTACAGACATTATGTCTCCAGCTGCATTGAAACTGAAAGATACCATCTTTTATGGCCTAGCCATAAAGTAATTTAATTTCAAGTATTTTTCTAAAATTTACTAGACTGTGGATAACCTCCTGTATTCCAGTTTCCACTGTTAAAATATATACATTTAAACAGTTACAATAGTGCATGTACATATCTGTTCTTTTCCAGTATGCCACACTGTGGATCCATTTTAAAGAAAAGCCTCTTGCAATGCCCTTTTCAACACACACGTCTGTAAAAGTAGTTTGATATGCACATGACATACATTTGTAACACAAGCATCTTACACAAATCATTTCGATATTTACCAATGACATAATTATTTTAAAAATTTAATTTAGCTGGGCTGGCAGTATTATCTTTCGTAACAACATTAATGTGAACTTTATCTTTAATTGTATGTAATTCAATAGCTTTCTCTAACCATTAACATAATCTATGCCTAACCATCACCTTTTAAACCATGATAATAATCTCTACCACATTCTAACTAAAATGGATTTTTTTCCATCTCGTTCCTATTTAACTAATACGTGGCTGTTCTAACAAAACCTTCTCATACCCAACCGACTCCTAAACCCCACATATTATCTTCTAAAACATTTACATGTATCATTTCGCTATTACATTTAAATGCATTATATAACTTTTTGTCTTTTTACATGATATTTTTAATATTTGTAAATGTATTTTTCTGTATTATAATTTTTCCAAATGTTATGTAATTGATAGTTGGTGCTTTTTAGGTCAGGCAGGCCATTCCCGTTAACATGCTGTAAATAAATAAATAACATAATTAAAGTAAATAAATGTGAGTGCCTTCTCATCACTGAAGGTCTTCATATCCTTTCAATCTGGCCCTATCCAACTTCAGAATTGGCACAGATTTTTCTGTAAGTCTTTAGCTATTGGCTCTCTCTCCCCATGTAACATTTCTTTATGACTGAGCTCCAGTCATAAGGATTCTGCATAACAACTTTCCTAGCCCTTGAAACTGCATAGCGTCTTCCTCCCATGCTATCCTCCCTAGTTGTCTGCTTTGTTATATTGTTTGTAGTCCCTTGGTTCCTAAGCTTAGCCTGTTCCTTAGTCTCCAGGCTACTACTCCCATGTATAGGTGATACCCTTTTTGACTGCTTCTGCATCACCTCCCTTGACTCCTTCCACATGTCTGTAAACCCATAAAGCCTCCTCACTCTTTCTGGTATCAAACTCCTCTCTGTTTTCAACTCTCCTGTCTTCCTTCTTGGACATCTGTTCTGTTTTTACCCTGTTTGCCTGATCTTACCCTTCTCATCCCCTTGACAACTCTCCAAGCCTACTGCTTCTTGAGTGTTCCTCCCTCTTACTTCCTCATTCTAGGCTTCTTTGCTATACTGCTCTATCACTGTCACATCCCAAGCATTCTTCCTGCCTTTTCTCACTCCACCAGCACCCATTATGTCTTCTTTCTTCCTTCCTTCCTTTTGTTATGACACAGTAGTCCTGTTCTTCCCACCCATTTTCTTGAAATATGCTACCTCCTTCTCTAACCTTCTGAACCACATCCAAGATCACCATAAGTCCTCAGTAGTATCAACAACAACACCTGGCACATCTAATCCATTTATCCACCTTAGTCCTTCTCTTCTTCCTCAAACTATGACCTTAATATTAGGAGTTAAATATGTATAATTTACAGAGTACTGACTTTGTTTCTTGTTGAGTACTTTTTTGGGGAGGGGGAATTGTTCAATAAGGTCTTGTTTCTTTGGTTTCTTCACTCTTCTTACTTTCAGGGACCTCTGCAAAATGTTTTTTTTCCCCATCTCTCCCTGCTCACACAGTTTTCTCTCCTTTCTTTGGCTTTTGCCCTGCAATGGGATATATTATTTCACTGTGCTAAGAGGAGAATAAAAAATGACTATTAGGAAATAGTAATTGGGTTATTACCGTGGCATATTGTTTGAACTACCAGTGTGATTACCTAAGACATAAAGAATATGGTTTGCTTTCTAATGCGGTGAAAAACATTGTATATCCCATATAAATCACCTTATTAATGCTAATACTAATGCTATGGAATGCTTCCTTTTTAATTAAATAGTATATATTGTTTTTGGGCCCCATTGGCCTTGTTCAGTGTTGAAAAGGGTCTGTAGACCAGCCCACTCACCAAGTTAATTAAATAATTATGAAATGAAACAAATAATAGATAATTTACCATGATGCCATTTGCCATGTGTTATGTTTACATGCATTCTCAAGCATCCCTGTTGCTTCTCTTCTTTGCTGAACATCTAATTTACCCATATGCATGCTGTGCTGAAAGACTGAAAGGCCATCTTTTAGCAGCTAGCTAGGCCTTTCTGTGGTTAAAGAAGACCTTACTGTGGTACTACACATCATATCCCTAGAAAAAAAAAGTCTGATCACTGAATGATCATACACAGTGAAAACCTACTAACTGGATCAGCAGTAAACAACCCTGCCTCTCAAAGTCTTAGCACCAAAAGTCTGTACAAAGTTTAAAATAATTGGGTGACACAGGACCAGAAATATGGACAGGTTTTAAATATTGCTCTTATAAACTAATAAAGATACTAGAATAACATGGTTTGTGTTAGCATTCATTTTTCTGAAGGATATGAAGTCAGAAACTTGAACATGTCATTATTTAGAGACTTCAATACACAGTGTTTTGCCGTTAAAATCAAAAATGTAATAAGGAGCATACCAAAAATGTGAGGCAAAAATCTGGACATTCTGTGAAAATCTGGACAGCTGAGAGGTATATATACAACAAAACTTCCCCTTATAGAGATACCACATAAATTGCCTGAAGGAGTTAAAAATGCCAAAATAAATCAAGTGCGGACCTTATTTTTTTTTCCAGAAGCAAGCTTCCCTGTAACCACCCACACCCCTCCCTCTCTGCAACTATTAACAGATTGTTTAAGCATGAAGATATGGAAACAGTTTGCACTGTGTAATACCATCTCTTTCCTTTACTCTGTGCTTACACAGTCTCTACTTCAGCCACTAAAATACCAAACGGTACTGATAAATGATCAAGACATTTGCTCACCATTTGTAGTCAACAAATGGGCATTCAATGAGTGTGACCCAGCCAGTGGAGATTTGTTGTCTGAGCCCACAGTGAACAGTCCTGTTCACCTTTCGACCGTAGGTGTGCTCATTAATCTAAATTAATAAAAAAAGTCAGGTTAATGGGTAATTTGGACAAAAGCATCCAGTTGACAACTAGCCTGCTCTAACCAAATGTCTTACTCAAAAGCAAGCATAAAAATAACACCAGTACTTCTCTATTATAAACGAGGTGTCCTACGTCAACTCTTTTCCACAGTTAAGGTCTTTGAATAGTAGGAAAACAGTTAACATTTAATCTACTTAATTGTATGCCAGACACAAAAAGGAAGGTTGATACCAGATGGGTAAGGTAAGGTTGCTTCTTGCCTTAATCTCCACTTAAGAAGTTAAAGAAGTAAAACACGATTAAGACTGAAAATGTAGTTTGATTCACAGATTCATTTGTCACTGGGCCACAAGTTTGGTTACAAGAATGGGGGTGGGTGGGACTGTTGGTATTGTTAAGAAGGGATAAGCTAGTCAGTGTAGGAAGGAGTGTTTAGAAGTCACAAGGGTAAGAAGGGAGAAGATGGGAGAGGGGTGGAATATAAGGTTAGGGGAGGATCATTCTCTCCAGTACTACAATGCTGAATTGCTGACATTGTAGTGTCCAAAGTAACTGGCTGGGCAGTATGGGTTTATGTCCCAGGTATTTTTGGTAGCATTAGGTAAGTGTGTTTTCTGTTAATGTGAGGGCAAGTATTCCTAGAGTTTAAGGTACGAGCACGTATGGCAAATTCTATAGGTTTTATTGTTTTCGGTTCCTTTATGGTAATAGGGTTCTTTCAGAATCTTTGTAGATTAGCATTTATGGACCGATGAGTTGTGATTTTCACGTTTAATAAATAGGTGCATGCTGACCTACTATACAAACCTTCCCCAAAACCACTTCAAAAAAAAAACAAGAAACAGCTTATTGATTACAGTACTGTGGGCAGACCAAAAATGTGTTTTGTTGGTTTCTTTTTTTTTTCCATAATAAATCTTTATTATTATATTATTTTCATACGCAATGAAGAACAAAAATAACATATATTCACAAAACAAAAAACATTATCTAATATCACTAATAACCACACCCTATATACAATATTTACAAGAATGCTTCCATGTAACACATTTAAATATAAAAAAAAAAACATAAGAGTAAATGCAAGTAATAGACAGTTGATTGCAAATCAATTAATTAAAGAATTTAAATTTCATGATAAAATTTTGTTATCAAACTATTGGGAAGAGAAAATTTTACTGACAGATAGAAGTAATATGTTAAAAGCAATTGACTTGACCATCAAATATACTTCTCTTCAAAAATTAATATATACCCAGTTGATTTGGAACAATGCATATTTTGTTGGTTTCTGACAAGTCCCTGAGGATTGAAGCTGTGAATTAACAGTCTGCATTGGTAGGGAGGTAGAGCTTGCAAAAATGTATTCTCTTTTATCTCCTAATTAAAAAAAAGAAAGAAGATGAAACAACAGTATGCTAACAATAATCCTTGTTGTTCTGGCAACGTTTCAGTTATGAGTGCAGTTAATAACGTTGTCCCTAGTAGGGATTTATTCTATACTTTGACTGTATTCTGTGCTGCGAAGTTAGAGGTATTGTCGGCTACATTTAGTTGGTGCAGAGTGTTAAGGCTTGGTTCATAGGTGTTACTAGGCTAACAACCAAAAGGGCCTTTTTAAAGCCTAGCCATGCATCCCAGATCTCTGACAAGTTCTGATATCCTTGATAAGTGTAAGCAGGGACTTGGGAGATGAAACATTTACAAGCAGGGTCCTGGGAGATGAACCTTTTACAGGTTGTGTGTGTCCATTGGAGACATAGGTGCCAAGCCAGGGATGAATTTCCTGTTACCCATCCAATTGTCCAAGTTACACTGGAACTGGATTAGGGAGGAACTCTGCTTCATATGGATGAGGAACCTGTTCCAGAGATGGGGTAATCTATGGGATACATACCTGTCTGTCCAGCAGGCCCTATTTATATCACAAACAAGGTTTAAGTCTTTAGAATGGGTAATTCTGGTGCTATTTGTTTTTTGGATTTGCAGGAGGTCCATCAGAGTGTGGTGTGACAATGCCCTATATGCCAGGCATAGATCTCCCATTAACAGCTTGTAGGAGACAGAATACAGGGATTGGGCCTTGAGGCCATCTGCATAGGACATTTTACTTACACTCTGTATTCTTTTAGTGAGGAACCTGTGTGGACATTCCAATTGCTGGATATGCCTGGTTAGCTACATACCAAAGGGGGCACTGCTCTCACTGATAGGTCTGATGAATGCTGAATACAGTGGAACAATAACTTCCTTGGACCTAGATGCCATACCTTTGCTATGTGTATCCCTAAGTCCCTGAGTACTGGGTCAACTCTAAGGGCTGTGTTTTCAATATGATAGTTAACAGGGGTGAATGACTTCCTGAAGGATACTATTATGCATTTCTTGGCATTTAGTTTTAGTCCATGGCCATGACACCAGTTGTTTGTCTGTGTCAGCCCTTCCTGGAGAACATTTGTGTTGGTGTGGGATACAATGGCAGCTCTTAATTTGCAATCATCTGCAAATTTAGTCAGCCAGAGGCCATTGTTATTGGCCTTGACTTCAGAGAAATAAATGCCAAAAAAGAGTGGCTTAAGGACCGATCACTGAAGGACTCCACTTGTGACTGGCCTCATTGTAGAGGTGGACTCCCCAGTTCTAACTTCTTGGGTCCTGTCTGTGAGACAGCTTGCTATCCACTGGGTGAGGTAAGGGTTTGTGCCTAACCTTTTGAGTTTATCAACAATGCCCAAATGGGATATTGTGTCAAATGCCTTGGCCCGTTCAAGGTAGGCAGAGTGAACCATTTTGCCCTCATCCATTGCTTTGATGATCTTCTCAAAGAAGTCCAGGAGAATGAGTAGGCATGACCTACCATTGATGAAACCAGACTGGGTTGGGTCCAGTGTCTGGAGGTTTACCGTATCATTATCGATCATCTCCATGGTGACATGGTTTGTGGGTTTGAGTTGATTTTGTCTATCCTCAGTATTTAAAAAAATAAATAAATATAGACAAGAGTGGAAAGGAGTCTTGTTGTGTGAGGACTTTTGCTGCAGCATATATAGCATTTTGGACAATTATGATTGGCGATGTGGAATGCTGAAAGGCTGTTGGTTAGTCTATGGTACACTTCAATGTTCCATGGGAGCATCCTCCTCCCGTTACAGCAGTCGCAGGAGAGCTGAAACATGGATTGTGGTTGAGGCACTAACCAGGGTTGTGGTTAATTAATGGGTTTGCAGTCCTCTATAGCATTAACTCTTAATATACTTATCACCATAAAATAGCAAAGACAAGGCTTCAGTTTTCTCGAAGTCACAGCTGTTTATTCAACAAAATACACAAGCGCTTTCACTAATGCTTCTTCGGGTGTGCTTGTTTGTAAGTAAAAACACCTATTTATATCAAAAAATCATTAATCATATGACCTAACCAATTAATCATTTAAAAAGACATGAGTCATTTATACATTGTATAAAAATACACTAATAAGCGACATAATATAAAACATTTAAGCTTTTTCAGCAAAGTCGTCTTAATATACTTAGTTCAGAAGTTCATGTGCCAGTTAGTAGTTAAGGTTAAGCAGGAGGTTATTTAGGGTAATGATACTTTGGGAGTTAAGTGAGCAGACAATGAGTGGGGGTTGTTGGATGCGTTTTTGGCAGTGTGTTGATGGTTTTCAATGATGTGTTTTTTCTTTTGTTCTATAATGGCAGAGGTGGAGGATCTTGTGCAGAAATGGCAGGGGTTAGTATCACAAGCAGAGGAATTGTTTCACAGAGTGTGTACATGAGGGCAGGCTTTACAGGATGATATCCAAGCTGAGTCATCAAGAAGCAGTTAGAAAGGGAGAGGCCAGGTGGAGAAGTCAACAGTGGAAGCTTCAGGAGTTATAGCCAAAAGGACGAGGAGATTGCAGGGACAAATAGTCAACCCATCAGTGACAGAGATGGATCAAGTGGCTAGTAATGAGATTGATGTTTGCTTGGTCGATGTGGAGGGAGTTTTTATTAGGTCAGATGCTGATTTGCTTATTTTGGTGATTTTTATTTTTGTAGATGACAGGAGTAGGTTGTAGAATTTGCTTCAAGAGGAAAGTCAGGCAACACCTTTAGATGCATATCCTGTTGTGCAAGGGGCTTTAGACTTGGGAGCAATAGGAGATCCTATGGTGGGGGATAGATAATTTTCTTTGTTGCCTTTGGGGTTAGTGGTATTATGTATGTGGCAAGTCACGTGCAGAAGTAAGTGAGGGCTTCACTCAGCAGACTTTTCCACCGATTGGGGTAGCTAGTAATCAGTTTTCATTATAGTGCATATTCTGCAGGTTAGAAGAGCTCTGTTGTTTTTTTTTTTTTTGAGGATTTTGATCTTATATAATCACAGATGGTGGTGGTATCAGAGGGTCCATGGTTAAAGATAATTGGGTCATGGATTTTGTTTATTTTATGGCAGTTATTGTGGAAACAGAACTGCAACAAACCCTGCTGTTGCTTTCCTATTTTTTAATAATTAGGGTAGATCAGATGCTTCAGGGTGAAATGCCTGGCTTTGGTACGATCAGCATTTTTATATACTCAAGGTGATGGATAAGTCATTGATGTGGGAGAACACACATCCAGATACGTGGATGGGAACTTTGTTATTCAGGCTGGTAGGTCCATTAAAGGAAGCTGCTGAAGAAATTAGGGATAATGTTAATGCTTCTGGGCATTTAACAATGAAAAATGCACTTGGCCTACATGTAGATTCCCACATTTACTGTACTCAGTGTAGGGGTCAGCATCCTGCAGTTAAGAGTTGGAGAAAATATGCGATTGGAGAGTTAAGGTGAAAGTGCATAGGGGGGAAATAATGGGAAGGCATGAGACATGGTGAGGGGGGGTTTCAGCGGAAGTAGGATGGGATAGCCTTTAAATGTTGAAACCAGCTTGGCAGCTGGGACAGTCATCTATTGATGCCAGTAGGATGGAGACATTTTTGTTAAGTTACTCAGATAAGGCGGTGGCACAGGATCTGGTTAAAAGGGTTTTGCTGTGTTTTTCCAGTTAACTCTAAGATTAGTTGGTTCAGGTACAATATGTAAGAATTTGAAATCAGTACTAGGTAAGGAGGAAGGGGTTCAGGCATTGTTGGACAAACAGTTGGCAATAGGTAGGTTATTAGGCCCATTTAATGTCCCACCATTTGATGTGTTCTAAGTATCTCGTCTAGAATTAATACCTAAGAAATCTCTGGGGGAGTGTCAGCTCATACTTTGCTTATACAGCTCAGATGGTGTAGTGGTACATTTCTCTGACTATAGTATACAGGGTCATGGGTTTGAGACTTGTGACTGATGGTTTTAGCCAATATAGTGTAGTGGTTAGAGTTGCGGCTTTACATGCAGGGATTCATGGTTCGAGTACCAAGACAGGCAGCTTATTTTGAGACCATTTAGCACAGTGGTTAAGGTATTCACCTCCCATGCACAAGGTACAAGCTTCAAGTTTGACCTCTGGCCAATGCCTATTTGGCAATTGCATGTTCTCCCTGTGTTTCTGTGGGGATCTTCCTCCAAAATACACAGTGTTTCTATCTCAAACTCACCCATGAACCGAAGATATGGAAATAGACTTGAGAGAAAGTACAACAAATTACTCAAGGCTCTAGTACCCCAAAACAAGAAGAGCAGTAAATAGGTTGAAGAAGAATGGTCGCACCTCAATACAGTATGTGTGAGGACTACAGAACTGATATGTGACTGAGCCAGCTATAGAAATAAGGTACATGAGGAAAGCTAATGATGGAAGTCCAGGAAGACATCAAAAGAAAGGAGGAGTGCTGGACAAAGTGGGACATAGAAAAAACAGACTAGGCTAGGAAGGCACACTGGGTGGCTAACAAAGAACTAAGAAGGGAATTCTATAAGCTTCTAGAAAGTGACTCAGTAGGTGGCATAAAGAAACTATCAGGTTGCAAGCCAAGGACAGAAAGATAAAGGCATTCCCAGAGAGTGATTCAGTTAATGCCCATACTGACAGAGCATATGTTAGGGTGCAGTATGTATCTCTGGATAAAGCTGTGAGGGTGATTCAGTTGTTTAGCTCACTCAAGCCTATAATGCCCTTTTGTATTCTTCCACTTCACACCCGTTCCTCCTTATGGTATCCAAAACGTTCTTGGGTCTGGCTTCTTTAATTAAGTGACTTACCAACTAATAACAGGCAGTATAAGAAAAGGCAAGGAATTATTAATAAAATGACACTGAGATTGTTAGTCTAGGATATCCTGCAGTGGAAAAATTAATATTTTCCACATATCTATATTTTCATAACTGAGAGATATACATTTCATTGAGGTGTATGGTGTGCAACACCAACGTGGGAGACAGGATAGTTCACTGTGAATGCTGGTTCGTATCACACTATAATGGAAATATTACTAGTTGTTTGTTAGTAATTATGAAAATAAGCAATATTTCTATATGTACCTAATACTTCAAAAACAAAGTAACTTACAAACTGTTGCATGACATCAGGTGAAGCCTTGATGTTGAGGAAAACTGTCTTTGATATCTGCACTGTAATTTGCATATCTTTTTGAGATATCCAGTATTATTTGTACTGCTAATTATGTAACTAATAATTTCTCAATAAACATACACTTATAGAGGAATTTCTTGTTGTCATGTGAAAGCTTATGCTTGGTTAACAAAAATGTTTCCAACAATAGATGTCTAGGTTGTATAGTTTTCAAGATATGAAAATGTGTTTGTTAAAGGTTAGAAAATATATAATTTTGGCAGTTTGTGCATTATAAAATATTACAGTATTCATGGAAATGAATGCTTCTTACTGATAACATTACTATTTGTATAGTTGTAATAGCTTTTATTGTTCACAGAATATTTACATTTGTTTATCTTAACCTTAAGTTTATTTTTCAGAAAATGCTTTGGAATGCAAGATGTGTGTAGGCTGCTAGAAGTGTGACATCCCACACAATATGGGTATTAATAAGTTACAGACTCTTGGCTGGCAAAATTAGATTTAGAATCAGTGTTCAGAATACTGCTGATGAGGGAGCAGTATTGTCTGATTTTAGATATGCATTTTAATGTGTTTTTGACAAGGTGATGCCTATGGGTTGCGCAGTAGCGTGTACTACTTTGAAAAGTTCAACACTGTGTTGCACTGGCTATAGCAGCAGATGGTGGAGTTCATAGAGGCTATTCATTATTTGGGTGATATTGTAGTGGCAGGGAAGGGAGAAGAGGCAGTTAAGGGCAGGCATGAATTTGAGCAGCTGTGTGCTGTGCTTGAAATACCATTGGTGAAGGACAAACAGGAAGGTCCTTCGAAGATCCTTTCATTTTTGGGTTTGGAGTTTGATTTGGAAGGGGAGGTGTTTAGATTGCCACGTGACATGGTGGATAAAGTGAAGGGTAAGATTGCAGCATTGGTTACTAAGGACAAAATCAGAGTTAAAGAGGTCTTGGAAGCATTAGGATTACTGAATTTTATATGCCAGGTTATGGAGTAGGGTTGGACTTTTACATTATTTCTGGCTAACTTTTTGTTTGGTGCAAAGTGTAAACATCAATGGGGTGGGTAAGCAGGTGATGGAGGGCATGTCTATTTGGTTGGAGTTTCTCCAGCATTTTAACAAAGTGTCTTTCTGGCAAGTACAGTGAGTATCATCACCAGATCTGGAGGTTTGGGTATGGCTGAACACTTTGGACGTAGGTGGCTTGCTAAGAGATGGCCAGTGAAGTAAAAGGATGCGTGGTGAGACATCATCTTTTTAGAGCTGACATCAAGTTTGAGCCTCAGTAGTGGTTTGGGAGGTAGAATTTCAGAACATAAGGATTTTTTTTTCAATTGGATAATTTGGCAGTAGTACAGGTATTAGCTAGGAAGACAGCAACATCAACGTTGATGCAAGGATTATTGAGGAAGATTGTGTTGCATTCTTTGAATATTAACTTTTCCTTTTTAGCTAAGCATATTCCTGGTCATTTTAATGTTTTGGATGATAGTTTATCCCATCTTCAGCTTCACAGGTTTTGGAAGTTGGCAGCAGCAGTTCAGATAAGTCATACAATACTGCCTGAATTGATATGGGAGATTGGATAAGCATGGAGAGTTTGATGGTACAGCACCTGTGGTTTAAGGCAACCAGGTAGGCTTATGGCAAGACTCTTGCAGTTTTTTAGAAGTTTGTTTTGGTTTTGCCAGTGGGAGAGAGAAGATGATCATCTCAGCTGGTGATTAGGTACTTGGTTGAGAGATGAAGATGGGTGATGAAGTTCGTACCATTAGGGTCCATTTAGCAGCTCTGAGAGTGGCAGCTAAGTCATCAGGACTTAAGTACATTATGAAGACTTGGTTGATCTTGTAAATTTTCAAAGGGCAGGAGACAGTGTGGCCTAAGTTGATTGACAGTAGATTACCATTTGGCAAGCATATGTTGCCATTGCTTTTGGAGGGTCTGCATTGGATTGCTTATTCTTATTTTGACAATGTTTTGTGAGCTACTCTATCAGTTTTTATGTATGTGGGGGTATTTTGCATAAGTGAAATGCTAGACAGTTTGCATTGGCAAGAGGTAAAAATTACTCCTAAAAAAATGTTGGTCTGGTTAAAAAGATGATTGGCAGATCAGGTAGATAAGGCAGGCAGGTGGTGTTACCCAGAAATGTAGAGTGCCTGCTATGTCTTATGGCATGGGGAATAACATGGTGAGAGGTTTGTAGTAAGCAGTTAGAAAGGCTATTTTGGCATGGTTGGGGCAAACACCTTCTAGTGCATTTGTTAGTTTGAGTAGGTGGGCTTTAGAGTTCCAGTGTATTACAGAGGACAGTTATGCTACTCATTCTTTCTGAATAGACAGAGCACTGGATTTGGCAAATGAAGGCAGATCAGGGAAAGTCATTAAGAGGTCTGGTAGATGGCATTCTAGGGTGCTTTGGGGTATGTTAGATAGTGTAATTAGATGAGTGTAATTTGCTATTGATATTCATTTTGTTTTTCTTTTCCAGGTAAGTAGTTGATAGGCATGCTAGGACACTATTTTGTTTATTGGGCAGTTAGAAGAAGAGAGGTGAGACCTGGTGGAGGAAGTCTGGATTTGGATCCAGTGCACTGGTAAGTCCAATGGTGTGGTCAATGAAATATAAAATGGTACCAGCTGATGTCAACTTTAGTGGAGATAAGCAAGCAATATGATGCTCTGGATGGTATAGTGATACACGTAGGGGTAAATAATATTGTAGTTATACTGAAGAAGAAATGCTAACTTTGTTAATCTGGAACTTGTGGCTGTTTGTCAGAGATTTTTCAGGAGAGATTGTGATATGGTCAGTGATTATACCCAGGTTGGTGTGGAAGTTAGTTTTATGAGTTTAAGTCATTGAAGATTATCAGGAAATTCCTTAATCATAGGGTAGCTAGTGAAAGTGGTACATTGAACTTATGGTTCTTGAGCATTTGGACTTTGTGGATAGGGACCCTGTGTTGTTTCACAGAGACTGGGTTCACCTCAGTGATGCTGGGCTGGACAATTTTAATGTGCAGCTGTTATTGTTTATACAGGATGTAATGGGTAGTTAGAGTAGCTGGCATTTGGAAAGGGGAAGGACAGTTTGCAAGGCAGCCTGGTTGGCAGAAGAAGGGCCAGTTTAATTGGCCAAGGTAGTTTGCACCCCCTTTGTTTATGCGATGCTTCCCGGTCAAGTGTTACACTACTCAAGAAATTATGTTTGTGACTGTTGAGCATTTGGATGCTGCTACTGTTGGGTGGTGAGGGGTCTAGCACACCTCCCAGTAGGTCAAAATGTGTTTTTGCTATTTTTATCTCATCTCAGGAGTGTAGTATATAGGTGAGTGTTCTACCATGCTGTCAAAGTTTGTGAATTTTGTGCTGTTTAAGTTATGATGACATGTTATGGGTGTTTAGTAAAGTTGATTGTAAAAGTAATTGATAATGTGTTGTTTTTTTTGGGGGGGGGGGTCTGTGTGAGGCTTTCTCTCTCTGAAACATGACTGAAACCACATAACAATACAATGAATATCTTCCCCCAGCGACAACATTTTACACCTTGATAGAGCACATAAAAAAGGTGGAGGCATAGCCATCATGTACTCTGACATCCTAACCTTGTCCCCCCTAACCAATCCACCCTCTCTTTTTACCCAGCTGAACTCATCATGGCAAATTGCAAAATTAACACCGACAATAGCCGCTATCTATATACCCCCTGGAGATAACACATTCTTGTTAGAATAGATTCTTCACTGGATTGCTGACATAATACCAAATGAAACTAGGTGATGTTAACATCAATTAGCTTTCCCTTACTTCTAACTCTTCTACTACATGTATAAACCTACATGGCTACAGTCAGTCTATCTCGTCCCTCACTTTCCTTCACAAACCCACTAACACCAGTTCTGTCCTTGACTGGATTCTTGTTTCTTGTCCTAACCTCTACCACCACTCTGAATCCCTTCCAGACTCAATTAGTGATCACTCCCCAACACATATCCAAAGATTCTCCCCTCACCTAACTAGGCCTCACAAATTCAAGGAATGCCATAAGCTAACCAACTTCAACCACGAGACCTTTAACAACTATCTCTCTGCAGTTGACTGGTCCTTCCTCTCACACCTTTCCCTCAATTAAGCTGTTTGTCAATTCAACTCCATCTTCCTAAACAATCTAAACTCCCTTGCCCATCCCAGAACTGTTAGAATCAAATCACGCAGCTCACAGTGGCACACCAAGTATACCTTGTCTCTCATCCAAAACAGAGATTCTGCATAGAAACTCTGGTTTAAGACAAAGTCACACTTACATATCCAAAAATATAGAGAACTCCATAACCTGGCTAAAAAACACATAAACATTGATAAAAACAAACTTCTACCACACACCTCTAAATACTCTACCTTACAAGCCCAAAAAATTCTGGAATACTGTCAACCAAATTCTACACTCCGGAAACCCCTCAACACCAAATCCCTGCCCTAATAATTCACCTCTAGAAACTGCCTCCATCTTCAATACCTACTTTATTGATACCATTAGCGAACTTATGCCAACTTCCAACCCAACCAAACCGTCACCTCCCACCACCCCCATTACAAAACTGCCCTTTCTCACTAACGTCCATCCCTACTAGCTACAGCAAAAGCTTCTTCTCAAACTTAAACCATGTTCTACATCAGCTGACAAATTGGCATCTGTATTCCTAAAGGCTGCAGCTAACGCCATAGCTTACCTGGTTTCCATCCTCATAAACCGCTCAATCCATGAATCCACTGTCCCAACTCTCTGGAAGAAATTCCACAGTATACCTATCCACAAAGGTGAAAACTCTGTAGAACTCTCTAATTATCACCCAATTGCCATACTCTCTCCACTATTCAAAATTCTTGAACATTGTGTGTATAAACAAATCCTGTCCTATCTCACTCAAGAAAACCTCACCACCCCTACCCAGCATGCTTTCTTCCCCACCACAGCACCACTACTGCTCTCATTTTCTTTACTAACTCCATTTCCCAAGCCAGAGACAATAATAAACTGGTGTCATGCATCTTTTTAGACCTTTCCAAAGCCTTTGACGCTGTCTCCCACTCCATGCTTCTCTCCAAACTTTCTCAACTAATTCTCTTCTCTGCAGCTATTCATGGTTCACCAGCTACCTCACTAACAGACAGCAATCCGTCAGATGGCTGTCTGCTCTATCCCCCCCTTCTCCCCATAAAAATGGGTGTCCCTCTTAGCTCAGTCCTTGGCTCCCTTCTTTTTAACGTTTTTACTAACCAACTCTACACATCCTGTCCTCAGCCATCCCTCAGACAGTAGGTAGGTGACTCCACTATCATCACCATTGATGTCAACCCCTCTGAACTACTCACCCTAACTCAAACCTCTTTTAACATAACTGAAACTTGGCTTACTAACAAGCAACTAAACCCTAAAAGACCAAAGCCCTCCTATTTCTGCCCAAATCTCTCTACCACCTTAAATTCTCTTTTACCATCTCTTCATTAAACAACACCATTATCACACTTGAATCCCACATAAAGCATCTTGGGGTGATCATCAACAACGAGCTGAAATTCATCCTCCATGTACACCACTGTATTAAGAGAACCCACCAAAAGCTTGGCCTACTTTACAGAAACAAAAGGTTTCTTACCCCTAGCTCCAGAATTTCACTTGCCCAGGCTTATCTTCTCCCTACCTTCTTCTACAGCTCTCAAATCCTTACTAACTTACAGTCTTCCCTACTATTCAAACTTGCAACCACAAACAACAAAGTAGCCAGATTTGTAGCCAACCTCCCTCCAAAATCACACCACTGTCTTGCTCTTCAATCACTGAGCTGGTTAGAGTTTCACAACCAACTCTTATTTACTCAAATCCTCTTCATCCACACTATTCTAAACAATCCCTCCCTTGTCCTAGCATAGCCTCTCTTGTCTCGCTCTATAACCCGTCACTTACCCTTAGAAACTCTGACCAATATTTCTTACAAATTCACAAACAAAAAAAAAATAATTTGGACAAAACCTATACAGCTACCATCCAGCTCTATCATGGAATAAACTTTCCATGACCCTCACAATTGTCACTCATGCTCATGAATTCAAGACATCGCTCAGAAATGACCTATTCGGTACCTGGAGATTTCCCTGCAACCATCCTACCTGAAATTTTCCCACCCCTCTCTCACCCTTCTTTTTCCTCCCTCCCTAACATTCCTTCCTACTTCCTCCTGTCCCACAATCCCACTATCTCTTCTATCATCCTGTATATTTCTACAATAACCTATTATTCTGTATTTCTTTGACAGCTTGCTCCTTCAAACCTCCCCAACACTTACTACTTATCTGAATTGCATCATTTTCCAAGATCTCTAATACGTTTTGCGTCCTGACAACTTTCCTAATCTTTTTGTATTTAACTTTTATTGTCTTTCTCTTATTTACTTGTCTCCTGTTAATTCCTCAATATCTGGACAATTTGTACTCAGAATTTTTTTTACTTGTATTTTTTTTTTTACTTTGAATTCTGTACTTATCTAAATTTGTGAGTGGTGTTATACCTCCTGAGAAGTTGTTGTTGTGGTTAGCAAGTTCTGTTTCTGTTGGTTGGTGAGCAGTCTGACATGCTGTCTAGTTAGCTAAGATGAGTTTTGCTATGTTTATCCAAGGAGAGTATTGTATATGTGAGTGTTCTACCATGCTGCCAAATATGATGAATTTGTGCTGCTTAAGTTATGGTGATATGTTATGGGCAAGCTGATCTCAAAAGTCATTGATGTGTTGCTGGTTTTGTCGGTCAGTGGGGGCTAACAGTGACAATAAGCAAATATGAAACAAAAGAAATGTAACAAATGTGTGTAGCCTGCTCTATCATAAGCAAAATAAGGTGTGCATTGACTTTCATGGCTTCAGCATTCCAGATAATAAAACAAGTTTCCAGGTTCAGTCTTATCTATAAGTCTTGCCTTTCTTATGTCTCTCATGCAACCAAGACTGGCATTACTATAGACTGTTAAACAGTAAAAAAATAAAAAAGCGAGCCACCAAGGCAGTATTTGCATGAAACACTAGTTTATTTAACATTAAACACTGTCAGACTAAAACCAACTAAGTGCTTTCCCCAAGAAACATGAATTGGCTTCATCAGAGTCTTTTTGGAGAAAGCGCTTGGTTGGTTTTACTTTGACAGTGTTTGATGTTAAATAAATTAGTGTTTCATGCAAATACTGCCCTGGTGGCTCGCTTTTTTATTACTGTTTACAAGTTTTTGAGCCATTTGGCTTGTTTTTTGTTATATTACTATAGGCTGTCCTATGACTACAGCAATCCTGGATTCCCTTGATTGGCAAATGATTTGACAGGTTCCTATTTCAAAGACTGGTCTGAAATTCCAAATGTACTCTCTTCTATATTTTTACACAATATTGGTTCAGATGTTGGTTCAGATGTACAGAATATCATTTATATACTGTTCCATGGACAGAGTGGCAAATATTGGTGACCATTTCTGTAAAATAATTCTTCAGAGTGCTTCCCCTTTTCAGTTTCAGTTTACCTCTTATTCATGCATGATCAACTACTTTTCCTTGTGAAGAAAATACATAATGGTATGTGTGTTTTTATTATTACATTTATTGTCTAATCAAAGTTTTTACATGCATATGTGATTTTAATTATTGCACAGAAAATAGACTTTGACATCAAATGTTTATTTTTGACATTGCCCACGGGAGTAGGTTGTGTTCCTGAACTGACTAGTATTCATTATTTAAGCACAGGGTTTGATTCTCACTGATTCCATACTTTATTCTACATGCAGCACAGACTTCAAGGTATGTAGGCTGTATGCCTTTATGCTTATCTTTCTAGAAATATCCTTGGAAGTGTCAGCAGAAGATTAAAACTGGAAGAACTGTCATGCATCCAAACACCTTACAGTTCATAACTCAGAACAAAATGATAAAATGCTTCAGAAGCTATAAAAGATGTCATAACTGGGAAACATAACGCCACTGTACTGACACTATACTTTTGACAAGATGGGCAAACAATGAAAGTTTTCTTTCTGAATATGTCATTATAAGATTTTTGTTTTCTCTGACTTTTGGTAGGAAAATATTCATTCCTGCTTTTAACATCATGGTGTGCAGCATATTAAAATTGTAAGAGTCTTGAAAACATGCAGTTTGCAGATAGAGAAAGGCTAGAATGCAGTATTAAAGGTCACTTTCTCTCCTTTTTAATGGCTTTTCCTTGTAGAACAAAATACTGCGAAGATGTAAACAGCACACACTTAATGTGTTAAAATCACCAAGAACACTGCATAACAAATGTTATGTAAATAAGTCTTTTTTTTTTTTTTGTATTCCCAGTCACTGTGGAATGCTAGTTAGAGGTCTGAATGTATAGACAGGAGGAGAAAATGGATTATTTGATTATTCTATTTGCCTAACAACTCTTTTGGGAATGTCGAATCATTTTAAATAAACACCTGAAAAATAAAAAGCATAAGCTCAGATTGGCCAAATGAAAACTTTGTACACTGTTTTGTAATGTAACTAAGGAATACTTGCCAAGTGTGTCTAGAATTCCTGTTTGACATTTAATAAAAAATGCATTTGTAAGTATAAATGATAAAAGTATTTCCAGTTTTTTTCTGTTTATCAGTGCTGGCTGACAGAAGGGGAAACTGAAGGAGCAAAAATTTACATTTTGACTCTTTATTGAAAAGGAATAGTTACTGGACAAGATATTGTCTATAGATGAAAATATTTTGAAAAGGCCTAAAAGTAACAACAATACAAGAAATTAACTGCAGGATACTGAAGTCCACATCTTCACACACACACACACGCACACACACGCACACACACACACACACACACACACACACACTGCCATGTGTATCTTTGTTAGAGGGAAGCAAATCTCACTTCCCCTGACAGCTTGCACCTGGGGCCACTGCCTTTATCCCTGCACTAGCTATGGTTCTGAATGAACTAGTTTCTTCTTTCTCCTAGTTCTGCCTGTTTAATTTCTCCAACTCTTTTGGGTTTCTAATACCATGATAAGAATGGACCCTATTCCTAAGTCAGGGTATAATTAAAGTTAATGAAATTAGTATTGTTTCCCTCTTTGATGTCAGCCAAAAGTGCTCTTTGCAACACCCACAATATGCCCAGTAATTACTATTTCTGCAATTCATATGGAGTTACACGTATTGGTACCACATCTAAATATGACTGTAGATTATTTTTTTTCTGTGACCCATTGCTCCTACAACTATTTGAACTGTCTGGGTATCTTTCTTCCACGTTGCTCTTACTTCTGCCTGCAAATCATGATATTTTATGATTTTTTTGTCTATCTGTATGTGAGACAATCTAATCTAGGTGTAGCAATTTCAATGATCAGTGCTACTTCTGTCTTTTTTCATTGACTACTATATATGATTTTCTCACATCTGTTTTTTGAATTGTTGGTAATGAGCGATTCCATGTCACATACACTTCATCATTCTCTGTAATGCTTTGTGGTTCATGTTTCCAATACTTCTCATCTACTTCTATAGTGGAGTGTTTGTACAATCCCCAGTGCAACAATCTTGTTACATTATTTTGCCTTTTAATGTACTGGCCTGCTGCCATGAGTGCATCACAC
The DNA here is from genome assembly GCF_019279795.1 of Protopterus annectens. Taxonomy (NCBI): domain Eukaryota; kingdom Metazoa; phylum Chordata; order Ceratodontiformes; family Protopteridae; genus Protopterus; species Protopterus annectens. Next base: position 548,971,171 of record NC_056728.1, read on the forward strand.
CCGGCAACAAGGTGTGAGACGGTTTAATTTCTTCCTTACAGAATCTACATTTGTCTGTTTCTCTCCTACATGTTCAATGAACTTTGTAAACCAACATGTACACAGTCCAATATCCTGGGCTGCCATTACTAACTTTTTATCCTTTTAGTTTCAACTCATCTCCCCTTAACCATTCCTGTGTCAAATCCTTATCATCGTGAGGTTGTTACAGGAGATCTCTATACTTGCCACTATATTTATAGCTTTTCCACATTTCTTTCCTGCTCATCTGATCTTCTGTTTTGCACATTTCTGTCTGATTTTTTTCTATTTCTGACTTGTTTTCCATTACTGCTTGCCACCTGAATGCTTCTGCTAGACTAAGCAGGGGGGTCATCTTGGACTTCCTCTCCTCATATTGTAAAACTTTCTCTATATTTGGATCTGACAAGGTCAGCAAATATGTACTCTCATTCTTATATCATCTAAGAATGTTTTACACACTTGCAGTTGTTTTTAAGTCCTGAACTGATGAAATTTACAGTTTTAAGTCATCCACAAAAAGTAGATGAGAAATCTTTAAGCAAGTTTATTTTTCTGAGAGTCAAGTTGTAACCAAGATGTAATCTTTTAAGTAAACTGCATAATGGGTTAAGGACAAGATAAAATAACAACAGTGGTGACAATCACCCTGGAATGTCCTTCTTTGAATTTTTAACCCTGGGATACAAATTTGTCCTTTGTCATGGCTTAACTGCAAAGTGATTTGCCATTGTTTCATGGTCACTGTAATGTAATTGATCAATGTAGGATATATCTTATATATCTGTAAGCATTCCTTTATCCATGAATGTGGGATGCTGTCAAATGATTTTTTTGTAATCTATCCATGCCATACTTAGATTCTTTCCCTTTTTACAATTCTCCATTATGGCTTTATTTAGCAATAAGTGATCCTTTGCTCCATATTACCTTCTTTTGTTACCCTTTTGTTCTATTGTCATGATTGAATTTTCTTCTAAATGACCATAAACTCTGCATCAATTACAGTAAATATTTTGTACATTGTTGGAATGCAAGTTATTGTTCTACATGTTTTAGGATGGCTTACAGGTTTACTCTTAAGAAGGAGTATAATTTCTCCTGTTGTTAACCAGGTTGTTGTCTGTTTGGGATGTGCATATAAGTAGCTGTTACTCAGAGCTAAATCTTTGTGTGAAGATGTTAATACCAATTATAAGCCAGAAGTTAGCTAATGCATCTGGGCCTGGGGTTTTCCATTTAGGAGCTATTTTTTACTTTGGTTTCAATTTCTCTGGCTTTACTTCATCCCATTTCATATCCTGTACATTTAAACTCCTTACACACACACTGTTTCTTCTAATTTTTATACCCATTCAACATCTTTGATATGTTCCACATGGTCTTCATAAGTATTTCTCCGAAATGTGTCTGTTTCTTCTTTGTTTAGTTGGTGCTTCTATTCCTTTTGCTTTATTTCTAAGTACTCTATACAACTTTTTTGGGTACTTTTCCTTTACATTTATCTGCATATCTTCTAAATTTTTCTGCCTCTGCTGATATCTTTAGTTTATTATTTGCAACAGTGTATATTAGATCTTGGTCTGTTCTGATACTGTGTGCTCCTTTTATCACAACTGTCTTTCTAAGTAGTTTTGTTGATCTGTTCCCTCTTCTGTATTCTTCTAACAGTGACACTTCTTGTCTTAACTGCTTTATAGTTTTCTGTATTTGATACTTCCATGATGGCATTTGATTTCTTCCTTTCCTTTCCCTTATTGCTCTATATTTTGTGGTAAGACTTTATCTGTTATTAGTTTAGCTGGCATAGTAATATATCCTATTGACTTTTATTACATCACATGAATTTCTTTTAATAGTCTTACTGTGTTCATCTGTTTTATCAAACCTCAAACTTTATGGTGTTATTTACCTTTTGTAATCTATTTTTTATAAATCTTAATATGTCTATCCATCTCTATTAAATCAAGAAACTCTTTCCTTAGATCATTTTCTTCTAAACTGAGGACTCATTCTTTACTCTCTGTTTCCTGCAGACATTGAACAAAAGGTTCCAGAAAGTCTTCCTGTGACATATCCTCTTTCCCATGTCCATATTTCTTCTTTAGCTGTCTCCTGTTCCACCCATTTCTACTTAATTTGGGGACTCATTTTCCCTCATGCTTTGATATAACCCGTGTTAGACTTTCTATACTAAATTCCTCACTTTGCAGGTATTCCATCACTTCAATTTCTATTTGTTTAACCTCTGTCTTACTAATCTTTTGCATTACAATCCCCCATTGTATTCTTATTTTTAGTATTGTGAAAATGTCTATATCTGGGAGCCTTTGCCTGTATTTCTCTTCTTGCTTTTTTTGATTAGTTTGTCTTTCTTCTTGGCATAAATGTTGCACCACATCAGATCTTTTTTCCTTCCCATGTCCAGTTCTGTCTTTTTATAATTTCTCCAAGTATTTTGAGTTTGTAATACCATGACGGGAATGGACCACATTCCTAAATCAAAGTATGATTAAAGTTCATGAAATTAGTATTGTTTCAATTTTTGATGTTAGCCAGAAGTGCTCTTTGCACCCGCAATGTGCCCAGTAGTGACTCTTTCTGCAATTCGTATGGAGTTATATGTATCAATAACATATCTAAGTATGATTGTAAATTCTTTTTTATAAGACCCATTGCTCCTACTACTATTGGAACTGTCTGGGTATCCTTCTTCCGCATTGCCCTTGTTTCTACCTGCAAATCCTGGTATCTTATGACTTTGTATCTTTCTGTATGTAAGACACTATAGTCACTGGGTGTAGCAATTTCAATGATCAGTATATATACACACACCTTTAGAAAACAACTGTTTTATATATTGCTAGATACTTTTTGTGGTTTGATAGTTATTTAGGTTTGTCAGTTTAACATACGTTGAGGCATTTGGCCTTTTATTAAAAAAAATGACAGTAGTGCATTTATCTTGTAGTTTAAAGTAGTTTAAGGTCTATATTAGAATTTATATTAGAAATTATATTAGAATCACTATCTAATAGCTTCCTTCCAAAGTTAGTTCAAGATATCAGAATCTATGGGATTTAAAAAGTGTTCAAAGTATGGGCACAAACTGTCACTTCAGGACCCACACTCAAAATGTGTTTACTGTTTTGGTCCCATGCACCTTGACATCGATTTCCAGTCCTATGCAGTATTCAGTGTGAGGTCTCTCCTGACTACAAGGGACAGACTAGTTTTAAAGGAGCTCCTTCCTCGCAGTCAGGGGCTTCCCCCTCACCTGTTTCACCTTCTAAGAATGAGAATCCTAAAACTAAGAGTCAGGACAAGGATGGAAAGGACAAAGAGAAGAGAGAGAAAGAACACCACAGATCTCCATCTCAGTCTTCAAAGAAAAAGTCCTCAAAGCCAACAACTTCTATTTGCCCCAACCCAAAAGTACCTAGAAGATCGGAACAGACACATCCTTGATCAAGCCTAATCTCTTTCACTTCAAATGAATTACTCACTGGCACTGGTGTGTTCCAGACTCCTGTCTCCCATACTGCAGGAGAGATGGTATTCTCATCCTTCATCAATACCATCATCCACTTGGTTATCAAGAAACCTGACAGAACTTGATGTCAACAGGATGATGAAGACATTTCTAAAACACAGATAGAGCTTGAGGTTTTTCCAGCATTGTCACCTGAGAAAGTACTGAGTGCTGGCCAGTTCACCCCTCCTTTGCAAGAATCTGTACTGACCCAAACCTGGGTTCAGTTTTGAAGGAGCCAGTTGGAACTGTAGCACTTGTGCCAGTGTCAGGGCTTCTTGCATCTTTGTTACTGACTGTTTCCCAATATATATTAACTCTAATGCCATTGGGACGAGATGAGGCTTGGAGTCTAAGATTCGAAGCCAAGTTCTGAGGGGGTGATTTGATGCAGAGGTTCTCAGAACCATCTCTTCTTCTTGGGGTTTCAACTCTGGGTAGCTCAGATCAGAGATTGCCTTCAGGGCTGGGCCTCATTGGTGCTGAAGTTTCCCTTTCTTCTTCAGATGCCCTTTCTTCTTCAGAATGGAGGGAATCATCAGTTCCAGTAGCAGTCTTCACTTTTGAGGCCTTTGAAGTGGTTCTGGTGAATACCAAAGTCAAGGTAGCTTCAACCACTTTGGTTCTATCCAAACCCCATCTGCACTATATTTCTTCACCTCTTCATCAAGTCATGCAGGGACAGCTGGCAGCAAGAGCTTCTGAGGAAATCCAGTTCATTAGCTCCCCCTCCAATTCAGACCCTTCTACTGTTCCCCCAGAAGATGTTCCCAGAAAATGGACATGCAAGTTGAAGCATATACACTCATTATCACAGTCTTTCACTGAGGATACTGACTTAGAGGAAGGAAATGATTCCCTTCACTCACTTGCTGAAGATGTCTCATTTAGTGACATTTTAGAGCTGATGAAACAGAGAAGGGGTTTGGACATCCCAAGACCCTTCTCTGGATGAGTTAGTATTCTTTGAGTCCTTTTGTTCCTGACCAACATCATCCTGGGTGGTACCACCCATTGATCCTCTTATCAATCTTATAGCTCAACAGGCATGGAAGAACACTGATGTGGTGGAGCCCATCCCTAATAAAGCCAACCAAATGTTATCTGTACCTTCAAACAGGAAGCACTGGAGCAAGGCCCCACTGGTGGATGTTATGGTGGTGACAACACCCACAAAGAAGGAGCTATCAGAAGAAAGTTCATATGTTCATCTCCCTAATAGATAATCTAGAGCAATGGACAGATTTGGGAAGTGCGCTTATGCATCAGCAACTTTTGCCCTTAGATCACTGAACTACATAGCACATTTAACCAGATTCCACAGAGACTTAACTAAAGAGATCACCAAGTCACTTTCAGGGGATTTTGCCTTTGGATGTTCAGAAAACAGTGGATTCCCAGGTTTTCACCCTTTAATCACCCTCTAATGTAGGCAAGCGGCTGCTCTACAATGCAGCAGATGGTATGGCCAGAGTAGCAGGTACTGCCATAACCATGTATCGCAACATCTGGATGCAATTTTGTGACTTTGCAGAAGGCTTTAAGTCATCCTTTATTAATGCCCCACATGATGGTTCTCCTTGTTTGGGCCTAAAGTCATGAATACACTCACTAGGGGCCAATAAGATGGTAAGACTCTCTCTGCAGTGGGAGTACACTTTTCTACCCTGCAAAGAACTTTCTCTAGGAACCAGAGATCAGGGAAGAAAATGTGGTTCCACAAATCACAGGGTTCTTTCTATGACTTTCAAAGTGACAGATCTCCCTGTAGTAGACAGGAGGCACTTTTAATGGACAATGCCCAAGTGGTAGAGGTGGACCACAGAATCCAGGATTTCATGTCACATTTTCCGAGAAAGCCTTTCAGCACTTTTTAAGAGTTACCCACTGCTGCACTCTGGAGGCAATGGGGGCATCTATTTTTGCACTTGCAAGCTTAGCAAGTAATAACATCAGATTCATGGGTGCTAAGAATGATAGCCAGAGGCTATTTCATTCCCTTTTCTTCCTTCCAAGGATAAAGAAGAAAGTCCAAGATATTCTACCCAGTCAGTGGAATTCAGCAGTCCTAGAAATCTCAATGCTGCATGTCCCCCATGACCAGTTAGAGTCCGGAGTCTAGTCCATGTACTTTTTGTATCAATGAAGACTGGGGACCTCAGACCCATCTTGGATCTCAGTCATCTAAACAATTCATAAGACGGACAAAATTCGGGATTGTCATGGTTCATTTCATTTTGCCTCTTCTGAGGAAGGATGATTAGATGTGCTCAGTTAGCATCCTAGAGCTCTACAATCACATCAAAGTAGTGAAGTGCTCCAGGAGATTTCTTTGCTTCCTTCTAGAACCCAGTCATTATCAATTCAGAATGCTGCCATTTAGTCTCGCTTCAGCCCCCAGGTTGTTCCCCAAGATCATGGCAGTAGTAGCTGCACACCTGTGCCTAATAGGGATCCAAGTTTTCCTGTATCTTGATGACTGGTTCCTCGCAGGCTCCATAAAGCATCTACTACTCCTGTAACAAGACCAAGTACTTCAGCTGCTTCTGAATTTAGGGAGTTCTGTAAACCTACCCAAATACTGTCTGATGCCAGCACAGAGTAAGGAATGTATACAATGCCACTTGGACAACAAACTTCAAATAGACAGCCTTCCTCAGTACAGAATTCTGACATTGTGTTTTACAGCCCTCCGAGTGCTACATCACCCAATACCACCAGTGAGATTAGTATTACATCTCTTTAGTCTCTTGGTGTCTACAATTCTATTGATCCCCTTAGTGAGATTTTACATGAGGGTACTGCAGTGGACCTTAGCACTGTAGTGGTCTCAGTACCTTCATCCACTACATTTGAAAATTTGAATTACACAAGTCTGCAAGAAACAAATTGCTCGGTGGATAACATCCCTGCATGTGACTGACAGATGTCCTTTCCAGACAGATTTGGCAATTGCAGCTGTGGCCATGGATGCATCCCTTCTAGGGTGGGGAGGCATTTTGAATGGAGAATGGTCGAAGGCACATGGTTGTCATTAGAGGCCAACTTTCACATCAATGTCTTGGAGTTGAGAGCGGTTCACTTAGCATTTCAGAAACTCTTCTCCAAGGGTGTGATCTCCATATTGAAGGACAACATGACTGTAATAGGCTATATGAATAAACAAGGAGGAACCCGATCTTATCCTCTATGTTGAGAAGCTAGGAGAGCTTAGCAATGGGCAATTTATTCACAATGTTTTCTGATCACAATGCACATCCCAGA
>NC_056728.1:548982987-549020487 GCF_019279795.1 Protopterus annectens
AAAACAAATTTAAACCCAAATGAAGTGGGGGGCTTCACCCCCACACATCCCGACATGGAGGATGTGCCCCCTACACCCCCCAACTAAATATACCAACTCCGAGATCACTCTACAATAGACAAAACAGCAAAATCTGGCTAACGGCCAAGGGAAATCTTTCACTGCGTTAAATCATCCGTTCGTGGTTTTCTGCTTTCGGTCTTACCAGTTCGATGTTTAGGTGTTCAATAACCTGAATATTTGATCTGGTGATATAGATCCTACCAAACAGTATAGGGTCCAGCACTCACCCCTGTGGCACCCCGCTAGTAACAGAGGCCTGCTGGTTGATGTGGAGTCACCCACTTTGATAGTGTGTGTCTGGATTGTGAGCCAGTTACCAACCTATCTTACAACAAAGGGGTTTACATTCAGATTGCTAATTTATTGGTAATTCCTGAATGCTGGATTGTGTCGAAAACCTTTGCCAAGTCGAGGTATGCTCTGTGCACAGATTTGCCCTCATCAATGGCCCTGGTCACATTTTCAAAAAAATCCACAAGATTTAATAGGCAGGATCTGCCCTTGATTTATTTATTTTTTATTTTATATTTTTATTTATTTTACATTGTTTATTTTACATTACATTACATGATGGACCCAAATTGGATCTGTTGCTAGGCCACCTTTGTGGAGGGGAATAACTGTTGCTGTTCTCCATTCTGCAGGAACAAAGCTTGTGGTTAGACTATGATTGAAAAGGGTACATAATGGTGATGGTAATTCATGTTTTAGTCTATTTAGAAGACAGCCTGGGATGCAGTCTGGTCCCATAAAGGCTGTGTTTTTTGCCTTGAACAAGGCTTTGATGTCATGTTCTTCAGATATGTAGGGTGGGGGGAAGTTTGGGTAAAGGTTTGTGATAGATTTGGAGGGGATAGCAGGGGTGAAAGTTTCACCAGACCTATCTACTAGCAGGTTTGTTTTCTTCATGGGTTCAGTGTATGTTTGACCATTGGTCACTAGTTCTGGACATGCTTGGGCCCTACCTTTTAGGCTACATACATAGCTGTAAAGGGCTTTATGGTTATCCTTGGCAGTGCTAGCTAAGTTTTTTTGCAAAGAGGCCCTTACAGGATTTGACAAGTTGTCTTATTTGCCTGTTGAGGCTGAGGAGGGTGTTTTTTCATTGTTGGGTGTCACCTTTGTTTTCACGGACAGCAAATGTTTGCATTTATTGTAAAGTTTGTTGAGGATAGATGTCCACCATGGCGGTTTGTTTTTTTATTTGGCGCTCTGGCTTTGATTCTTTTTGGTACAAAAGTGCAAGTGATTGTACAGGGCTTTAGCATAAGCTTCAGTGTAGTTACCACTTCCAGCTGGGGCCGGGGCTCGGAATTTGTTTATACCTTCACATAGTAGGGTATAGTTTGCCTTGGTGAAATTTTTAGTCTGATTTCACCCTTTGTAAGTTCTGGTGTTAGTGTCAGCTTGAAGGTGACTGATTTGTGGTCAAATTTAACTAATGAGCATTTGACAGTTGTGGCAGTACGTCCATTTGACATGTTAGTGAGGACCAGATGTAGTATAGTTGTTCCTGTTGTTGGGGTATGAACAGTTTGTTCCAGGGTATTTGAGTTTACCAAGTTAAGGAACTTTTGTACTAGTGGTTTAGGGCTTGCATAGGTTTCCCAGTTGATGGTGGGATAACTGAATTCCCCCATAACCAGAATGTTCGGTAATATTTGGATTGTCTCCAGTTTGGTCAAGTAGGCTTCATGCGTGTCATAACCCATGGAGGGGAATCTGTAACTGGCTATGACTTGAATGGGAGTCTTACCCACTGTAACCTGAACTTGGAGTAACTCTATGGAGTTGTCCAGTCTAACTAGATGGGAGGTGAATTTATTTCTAATAAAGATAGAAACACAGCCTCCTTTGGTTCTCACACATTCATTTTGCAGTTTGAAGGTGTGGAAGGCATTGTAGCTTTACAAGGCTGGGGTACTCTCTGAGGTCTTGAACCAGGTTTCTGTGGCTGCACAGACATCAACATCTTCCAGTGATAGAAGTGCTTTCAGACTGTGCAGTTTTTGGTTTAAGCTCCTTGCATTTAGCAGCATAACCCTTATTTTTCTATGATTGGCAAATTTTACATTGGTAAGTTTGTTTTTGAGACCTTGCCTAAAAGGCACTATGGGGGAGGCAAGAGCCTTTGGTAACAGCCAAAACCTAGAGGTGCCAGGTGCAAACCATCTCTGGCAAAGCAGTGAGGTTTGCCGACCATGGATTTCCAGGATCCCCTTTGAATGACACCAAAAACTAAGCCAGTTATTAAAATCAGTCATTTTTTGTTATACTGTGGCATCATTCTAGATGAGAGTAGTATGCTGCTCAAAGCTAGGTACATACCTGCCTGGGACACGTACTCAGAAAGAACAATAATGTCTGTCTTCCTATAGTCCAGTGAGGTACATCTCAGGTCATTCATTCCAATATAAGCTATGCCAGAGTCATAATGGTACTTGTTGCTGAGAGACCTGAATGGATGTGTGATGTGATGAATCCTGGCATTGGACAGGCAGCTGACTGTGACTTTCACCTTGTCCAACCAGGTGAGTGGGAAATCCATGTGTCTCACTGTTGAATCTCCAATGATTGGAAAATTTGTTTTTTGAGTGTTACACCTTACAGGCTTGGTAGGTGAGACACTGGTGTTGCTATGTGTCTTGGGGGCTGTCGGAACCATGTTAGTTGTAGCAGTCTTGTGTTTTGGAGGTCTCTGGTGTCTCAGTAGATTTTTTGAGAGAACCTCTGTGTATGTTGATTTTTGTGTTGGATCCATACTATGTATATGAGTAGTGGTACTATGTGCATGTGCAGTAGTGGGTGGGTTGACAACCTCTTCCGTATTACTGTTTTGAGTGTGAGAGAGCATGGATTCAAGATTCATGGTATAGATACATCTCTCACACTCTGTACTGGAGTGAATTACTAGTTGATAGTTGTTGGTGTACACGAGGCAATTGCTACACTGATAAAAAGACCCAGGTCAATAAGGTTGGCAGGAGAAACAAGGATGGTCCAACTGCCCATAGCAATAGGTTAAAGACTGTTGTTAATAGGGGGGTCTTTTCAAGATCAATCTAGGAAGAGCTCAGTGATGAATATTTCTACCTGTTTTTTTTTTTTTTAGTAATTTAATAGGTTTCAGCTCACTAGCAGTATTTCTTTGACTGGAAAAATACCAAGGATGAGGGCTACACTAATATGCTACAGCTTTAACTAAAGGAAAAACTGTTGATTTAATCTGTCCAGCTGTTGTGCACAGTTGCAAGGCAGTGTGCGATGCTGTGCAACATGCAAACAAGCAGAAACCTGCTCAAATGCAGGACAAATAACAGAAGATAAAAACTTGACAAAACTTTAAAAAGGTACAAAAGCACCAATGAGGATGCTTATTCCAAGCCCTAGACCAACTACCCTTCACAGGACAGGTTCCAATCATCACAAGCCTGTCACTAGAGTGCAGACAGGTCTTTTCCAATCCAAGATGGCCTGGAAAACATGTTAGGAACAAACAGCCACCGCAAACAGACCCAGATGCAGCAAACATGTATCTGGAGTATGCAGCAGCTATTAGCTACCCTAGTTTTGATGGGAACCACTAGAAAATGCTTAACATAGCAGAAAAATAGCAGTGGAACACTAAAAAAAAAACATTTAAAACAGCAGAAAATCAGTAAGAAGACTCTAAAGAATGTTTTAAACAGCTAAAAAATCAGTTGTGAGAACACCAGAACAAGCAAAACAGATTGCTTTGCAACAGTAAAAACACCAGCCAATAATTAAACAGTGAAAATAGCAAAAAGAGCTTAGTAAACAGTAAAAACAGCAAAATTAGATTTAACAGGCACAGTAAGTCAGACAATTGCAGTGCAACAGCCATAAACAAACTATACAATAGAAGGAGGAAGCTACTACATAATAGAGCAAAATCCCAAAAAGGGAAGGCATCTCTGATCAGTATTAGCAAAAAACTATGGGAACTCATAAAATCGTCTAAGGCCAGCTTCGAGAGAAAAATTGCACAGGACACTAAGGATAATCACAAGGCTTTCTTTAGTTATGTTAGGAACCTGGGTGGGAATTCCCAGATCTGCTCAGAATTAGTCCAAAATGACAAAAAATACACCGAGCCCACAGACATTGCCAACATCGTAGCTGACAGGTTCAGTGCAAACTTCTCCCCCCTCTCCCCACCAAAAGGGCAAATATCTATCCCAACAGAGTGCTGCCCCCCTGACATCTCAGATGCTCAGGTAAGAGCCGCCTCTCCAAAGCAAAAACACAGCATCAATGGGACCAGATGGTGTCCCGGCTGCGTCCTACATGAACTCCAAGAAGAGCTAAACCCAAACATAAAACTACTGTTCAGTCTTAGCCTTACTACAGGATATGTACCCAAAGAGTGGCGTACAGCAACAGTGGTCCCTCTCCACAAAGGTGGTGCCTCAACGGATCCTGGAAACTATCGCCCCATAAGCCTGACTAGCTTGGTCTGCAAAGCTATGGAAAGGATCATCATGGACCTCATAAATAAAGATATTGGGGACCTACAGACACTGGATCCTACCCAGTTTGGCTTTGTTAAGGGCAGATCCTGCCTCTTAAACCTGGTCGATTTCTTTGAAACAGTCACCAAGGCCATTGACGAGGGGAAGGTGGTCCACACAGCCTACCTGGACCTCGCAAAAGCCTTCGATACAATACCCCACTCGGGCATTATAGATAAGCTCACCAGCTTAAATATAAACCCCTATGTCACTAGATGGGTTGCAAACTGGCTCAAGGACAGAACCCACATGGTTAGAATTGCTGGAGCCATGTCAGACTCCAAACCAGTTACAAGTGGTGTCCCACAAGGCTCAGTCCTGGGACCTCTCTTGTTCGGTATATATTTCTCGGCGGTACAGGCCAACACGGAAGGACTGTGGCTGACCAAGTTCACAGATGACTGCAAACTGGGCGCCATAATCAACTCTCCAGCCGACACAAGCATCCTCCAAAAGGGCCTCATAGAAACAGACAACTGGTGCCAGAGCCATGGCCTCAAGCTAAATGCCAAAAAGTGTATAGTCATCCCCTTTGGCAAAAACAAAGTGCCCACAAATTACCACATAGGTGGTAATCCATTAAGTACAGAAGAAGTCATTAGGGACCTGGGGACCCAAGTTGATAGCAATCTCTCATTTGACAACCACGTGGCCAAAGTGGTTAGAAAAACATTTTATATTGCCCACCTAATCATGAAGGGATTCACATCTAGATCAGGGGAAGTCATCGTACCTCTTTACTCACCCCTCATCAGACCCATAATTGAGTACAATGCCCCTTTTGGGATGTAAATTACCAGACACCTGCAGCAACTGGAAAGACCCCAAAAGTACCTCACCAAGAGGATCAAAGGGCTCAAACAGATGCCATATGCTGCCCGGTTAAAGAAACTCCAGCTCTACTCAGTGGCATACCGCCTGCTCAGAGGTGATCTGTGCCTGATGTATAAAGCCATGTCCAACCCGGAATTAATGGACATGCTGCACCTCAGAAAATCCAAATCCCATCGAGCTACGCACTCGAGAGACTTGAACCTCAGCACTGAAATAAATAGGACATGCTGGAGGGACAGATTCATAACCCAGAGGCTCCCTTCACTCTGGAATAAAATCCCAGTCCAGGTTAGGCAGAGTCCCACATTGACTCTCTTCAAGAGGAATCTTGATGAGTGGATGGGAGATCGTAGGTTTACCCCGGCTATCACTTCTGTGTCACTGTTAGACAGAGGCACAGTATACTAACCTCAAAAAAAGGCATAGCAAAATTAATTTAAAATGGGTGGCGAAAGCCAAACACACTCTGGCTAGGCTTATAAATGCCCTAGGGCAGATAGCCTAGTATGAACCTATGAACCTATGAACAGTGTAGATTAGTACACAGTATATAAATACAGTATTAGAGTAGGCGTCAGGCAAGAAAAAGTGCAGTAAGTGGTATAAATAAGCAAAAAAAGAAAAAAAACAGTGGTAGTGCTTTAAGAAGAGTAATTAGTAAGGGAGGTTTAATTAAGCTATTTAGTATTAGTCAATAAGCAAGTGATGTCTGTTTTGAAAATAGTATTTAACTGTCTTTTAAGCCTTTTTTAACATATTCTGATAAAGTCCTTGCCTTGTAAGGATGAAAGCACTTAATCTGATTTTGTAAATAAAAACGTGTTTGTTTTATCTCAGTTTGGATTCCTATTTAGATTTGGAGACCAGCACTGCACACTACACTAGCCATCACTTCAGTTAATTTATTATTATTTGTTACTTTTCTTGAAAAGGAAAAAGATAAACAATGGGAATGGGAGTCAGATTCAGGAATTATTGGGAGCCTAGAGAGAGACTGTGAAGTTCATTCATCATTTTTATGCGTGCACAAGGTTCTATAGTGAATACAGATGCTTATTTTACTCAGCTGAGGAATAGAGCCAAAGTCTATTAATTTGGTGAGGTGCATGATTCATTAATAAGAGAAAATTATTTTTGGTATAAAAAAATGATGAAGCAGGGGGTGGGCTGTGGGCTGACAGGAGCCACTTTAGGTGATTTGGCCACCTAGTGCTGATGCCTCCTGGGGGTTCCCCTGGGAGGTGTAGCAGGCATGGCCTACTAGGATGAGGCCCCAACATATATTTGAGGTTATATCTGTCAGCTGGCAGGGGAACACCCAGGGATCTTGTAAGATGAACTGGGGACTAGTAATGGAAATATGGAAGTCTGAACTGCACTGATCAGCTTGTTGCAACAACAAACATCAATGGGAAACGTGGCTTAAAGTGGATGGATGAGCTTCATGATTCGATTTTCTTGAGTATAAAGCTCATATGCAAGCTCATATGCAACATTTGCAGTCTGCGAATATTATAACCAAGTAAAATGTATTAGCTGAGATTCATGTCAGGTTCTGTAATATATTTAAATGTCAGTTACATGTGTGTTTCATAGTGGAACAAAGCTCAAAAGCTAGTGCCTTGACATTTTCTGAAAATAGCAGTGCATTACATCATCCATGGTTCTGGAGTCCCTAGCAGAGTTAGAATTCATATCTTTGACAGTTTCACTGACGAGTCTACATTTTACTATTACTATTTTGGCACTTGATTTGAAGGAACTTGGCTTGTTCTTCAACTATTGAAATAATATTGCAATGTAAAAGTACTTTACTTTTATGTTCTTATGCTTTACGTCTTCCTTTTAATATTTTTGAGTAGCATTTCTCAGAAACATATTTAACTAAATGGTACCAAGGGACAAAGACAAACATTTTGCTGGTGTTTTTCCCAATAATATCTTCTGAACACATTGTCTCACTGTTTTAAAAAAATGCTTCTGTTAGAATATAATATTAGTATCAGCAGAGGCATAACCATGACAGGGCAGAGGGAGTTGTTGACCCAGGTGAAGGTGTCAGGGGACCAATCACTAGGTCTGATGACATGGGAGTGCAGCAGGTGAATTTGTAGTAGGAAGTATAGGAATCGGCTTCTTACTGTTTTAGTGAACAGCTTCCTATAGTTCCAGGGAAGAGTGTTTTTATTTATTTATTTCTTTATCTTTTGTTTCATAACTTTGAGTCAAGGGGGTGGCAGTTTAGAGATCAGCACAGAGCGCCAAACGAGCTATCTATGGTTCTGAATACCAGTAAAATGAAAATGGACTTAACAGTGTTTCCTTTTAGTGGCCATCTGATACAATGCAGCTAGGGGTGGGTGATTTCTGTTTAATACTGATATAATTCCTGACAAATTTCATTGTAAGATCAATTTGTTGTGATCTGTATTGGATTAGTTATCTAGTATGCATCAGAAGTGTAAATATATTATTTGTTTCATATTAGTACTTTCATTGTAAGATAAATAGTATGGTGCAATCTCAGTCTGTGAACTACTTTACCAGTTTTACATTTGTATTCCATACAAATCTGCATGGGCACGCTCAGACTTTCAGATCTTCTTCAACAAATTTAAAGGAACATTACTAATGGTAGTGATGGGTAAAGTAGCTCAGTGCACTGCAGTAAGTCTTCCATACTGAGAAAACACCAGCAGGGGTGGGGCTAAGATGGTGAGCAGTTAACAGCACTGTTTTTTAGCTCTGCTTCATTTTAACATCTCTGACAAGATTTTTACTTAAAACTCAAATAGAATGCTTCAAAACTTGATGGATTATAGTTGAACGTCTGCTGAAAGATTTACTACAAAAAATAACAAGTTTGAAACTGTTTTAACTGCTTTTTTGTGTTAATAAAACCAGAAAGAACTAATTGTCTCCAAATGAGCCACTCTAAGCCCAGTGTACAGAACAGTGTTATGAAAAAAGACATACAGGCTATATTAAGTAACATCAGTGATTTATCTGTAAAGACAGATACATTAGAAAGCAAAATGGACAATTACAAAGAGGAATGTAAAAACAAGTTGAAGTGGTGAGTGAATCTCTTAAACAACAAGCATCACAAAACTCGAGTATAGAAGAGGCAATGTCTGATTCTGATGGGCGATTACTTGAAAATAAGAACAACACTAAAACAAAACAACTTATTCAGGGATAAAATAGAAGACTTGGAGAACAGATCTAGAAAGAATAACATCAGGATTTACGGGATTCCTAAAAAAGAAGATGGATACAGTATGATTCAATTCCTTAATACCTGGCGGCCTAAGACTTTGTATCTGCCTGAAGCTTTTTCCTTTGGCATCAAAAGGGCACATAGATCACTTTTTAACTCATCTTTAAAAACAAAACACCTTCACCAAGGTCAGTGATCTTAAGATTTTTCTCAAATCAAGATAAAGATTTAATCTTAAAAGCTGCTTGTACTAATTATCTATTTAAACTTAAAGAAAATACTATAAAATTTGACAATTACTATTCAACATTAGTGATGTCAAAGAGAAAAGCTTGTGAGCCACTTGTTAAAAGCTTAATGAAAACAATATTAAAGCACATATCTCATTTCCAGCAAAAATAAGGATTCACCTTCCAGAAGGAAAGATTTTTTAACACCTTGAAAGATGCAATGGACTTTATACAAAAAAAAAAAAACTAGAAAAAAACAGAAGAAATTGACTGGAATCTGTCAGCTTCTTTAAAGAGAAACACACCAAGAGATGGTTGGTTAATAAAAGACCAAAACAGTAAAAAAGTGAAGGACAAATGAAAATCAATGTATTTCATGGCTATGAATTCTTATTAATTTAAATAAGTGATTGAATTCATACGAACAGGTGCTGCATATTGCTTTTTAAAAGGTAAACCATTTTTCTTTCTTTCCCTACTTCAAATGGTTACTAGTTCCCTTTTTAAAATGTTAGAGTTTGATTATTTTAGCTAGAAAGGAAATTAAAGCCACTTATTTTCACTTAGAGTTTAAAAGGCTAAACTATTAATCTTATTAAAAGTTAATCATTATTATGATGAAACGTATGTTAGGTGGCACACTTTCTGATATCTTGTCATAGTTGAGTAATGTACTATTAAATATAATACAAGATGCAACAAATGACACTAAAAAGGCATATTAAGTTACATTCTGGGTTCTTAAAATGGTCCAGTAGTGTGCTACCGATAGCATACTTGACATACAATATTACCCAGGAAAGACATGCTATATTATAAACAAAGTTTAAAAAATATAGATTTTTACATATATAAAAGTTATTAGTGGAATGATATCAAATAGAGTAACACTCGCACTTTTATACGTTAAACCTGGATCACACATAACTGTCATTCTTTTAATGCAAGTTTATATGCTATGTCTCCTTTGAACAAATGTCAGTCTGCTTTTTATTAAACATTTAATGATACAGTAAGTACTATTTTTGTATAAAATGTTATTTCTTTGAGTGTAATGGCTTTTTGGTGGTTGGAATACTTTGAGATGTTTTTTGCTGTTTATTTTTTGGGTGGTTTGGAGGGGTTTGAAGGTGTGTGGTGTGTAAGTGGCTGGGATTCACTTGTGGGCATTTTTGTGTGAATTACAGCTGATGGATTGTTCATTTTAAGGTCTTACCATGAAAACCAGCTCGAAACAACTTGGAGTCACGAGCACTTTTGTCCCGTCCCCCCTTAAATAACTACACTATACACAAAAAGACATTTGACGGCCTTTATTAAAATGTATTATACAATGAACTATGTACACAAAAACCAACATTAATTAACTTCTTCAACAACGATGATCTCCGGGCAGCATCACCACTCATCCTGGATGAACTTTACCTGAAGGCAGTGTACCAACTCACCTTGATACCTTCTCCACTGGGGCAGCGTACCTACTCACCCACATAAAGAAGCAGCGTACCGACTCACCTCACACCATACCAAAACCATAAACCAATACACCTTCTTTAGAGGGGGAACAGAAGAGGACAATCCTGTCCCTCTTCTCTGCCTCAAATTGCCCACCTCCACCATCCCTATATAAAAGAGGAGGGTGGGAGGGCCACCAACTCACGCCAAATGTGCCTACTTCCTCTAATCCCAAACCCTTAGTACTGTCAGAAGTCCCACCTACTCCTACCACACTTCCTTTTACATCTCCCTGTCTCCTTAATCCATTCACCACCACAAACCCACTATCCTAACCAACTGCAATCCTTACCTTCCTTTCTACCACTATACCCTCCCCACACCCCTTTACTCCCTTACTCGTGGGACCAGGACAACTTAGTTTGTCCTAAACTGCATTTGTCCCGTCCCCCTCTAAAATAACTGCACTACACACAAAAAGACATTTGACGACCTTTATTAAAATGTATTATACAATGAACTATGTACACAAAAACCAACATTAATTAACTTCTTCAACAACGATGATCTCCGGGCAGTGTCACCACTTACCCTGGATGAACTTTACCTCAAGGAAGCGTACCAACTCACCTTGATACCTTCTCTACCGGGGCAGCGTACCTACTCACCCGCATAAAGAGGCAGCGTACCTACTCACCTCACACCATACCAAAACCGTAAACCAATACACCTTCTTTAGAGGGGGAACAGAAGAGGACAATCCTGTCCCTCTTCTCCACCACCAGCCTGATCCCAGGCTGTTCCCCCTCCTAAACCTTAGCCGCAATCATATCCTCTAAAAAGAGTTTCAGATGCAAATTAAAAAGATCCAGACCCACATCATTAAGGTGTACTCCATCCGTCTGATACCAAGACTCCTCTCCATCCCCAAAATCTATATGGTCAATAGTATGCATCCCCATAATCCTTAATTGCCTAGCCAACCTTTGATTCACACATCTTCTAACCCTGTCAATCGCCTTATGACTATATGCAGCCCTCCAACACAAACGCGGAACCAACTCTGACCACACAAATTCCATACCCGGGTACAATGCCTGTAATCTCATCAACTCTCACAACATAATGTCCACCAATTGTTTTTTAGGAACAATGCCCAAGTCATTACCCCCTAAATGAATGACCAATATACATGGACAACCCGCCTTCAGTTTAGCCTTCTCAAATTCATGTAACAAGCCATCCCACCTAAGCCCCCTAACACCATGCCAAGACATTGACCACCGTAAATGTGCTAAACCAAAGTTTACCCCATCATCCCTAACTAAAGCACACTTCTCTGCCCAGTGGATGAACGAATGCCCCAAGATGATAATGTGCTTCCCTAAAAGAAAAGAAGAAAAATTAATCATCAGACCACAACTTATCTAATATAAGACAAAAATGCATTTGAAGACCACCTACCCACCCTTTTAATCAATTCAATAGAATTACCCTCTCTAGCTAAATCTGAAGCCCTACCTATCCTGAATGAGTGAGCTGCAAACCTCTCCACCGGAAATCCCATACAACGTAAAACCTTCCACACCAAAAGTATGAATCTACTACTTGACACCACCTTCCCATCCACTGAACAAAAAATTAAATGATCTACACTCCCCTTTTGCCTCCTTACAAACTCTGATTCCTGTCCGATTTAAACACCACCACACATCCCCTACCCAACTGATCTGTCTTACTCCTCCTTAATGCTATAGCAACCTTGCCTTCACCTATAATGACATTCTTCCAATATAATGAGCCTAACAACTCTGAAATATGAAAAGAGCCAAAATATAACCATGTACCCTACATAAAATAATCCACAGACCCCTTTTGCAACAAACCTAACCCTTTCAACAAAACTTTCAATATAACCCTCGTAATTGGCCATCTGGTATCCTTGCGTTCCACCACCATTCTACCCCATCCCCTTAACATACGCCCTAATGTCCAAGACTTGGTGAAATCCTGCAACCTCGCTACCTTAGCGAAAATACTAATCGCCGCCAAATCCACCTTAACCGTCTGCAAAGCCCTGCCTAACCCCCAAGCACGAGCTACATGGCGCAGTATTAATTCCTCTGACCATACCCCTTCCTCCTCTGGCAGCTGCAAAATAAACTGATTAAAATCAGAAAGAGCCCTACCATACGCCTTTCTTGTAGAAGGGGCCCAGGAATGCTGTACCAACCGCCTGGCTACATCGACCCAAGATTCCACACCTCTTCTGGCAGGATTTCTGGCACCTCCTCTGCCCATGGAACCAACTCTCGAAACCTGCGAAACTGAAATCGGGACAAACTATCAGCAATCTCATTCCTTACACCAGGCACATGCACTCCTGTAAAAAGAAAAATTTATTAGAAGGCTCTGCAAAACCAATTTACATAATACCAACAATAACAAGCCCGACTTAGCTGTCTTCTTTTGCAATACCCTCACTGCAGCCATATTGTCTGAGTGAAAAACTACTTGTTTGCCCCTCAATTGCTCCTTCCACACCACCAAAGCTGCCCATATAGGCATCAATTCCAGAAAGGCCATGTCTCGCTTCCATATCTCCTCCCAATCCCAAGGCCATTCAGCCGCAAACCACCAACCCTTAAAATAGGCCCCCATGCCAGCACCCCCAGCTGCGTCCATAAACAACTGAAGTTCCTCCTGCCCCACCCAGTCTGACTGCCAAAAGGATATCCCATTAAATTGTTGCAAAAACCCATTCCACAACCCCAAGTCCTCCAGCACCAGTTGGGTTACCCTAACCCAATGGTGTTTGCTCTTACCCCCTTTCAGCAAGTACGCCAGTGACCTACAAAAAGCTTGACCTGGGTGTACCACTCGGCAGGCAAAATTCAAACGCTCCAGCAACTCCATAACTGAACGAATCCAAATCTTATCCTTACCCAACACCGAACGTATCACTGACCTAAGCCTCTCTATTTTATTCTCTGGTAAACAAAACAATCCCCGCTCCGCATCAACTGTTAATCCAAGAAATTCTAATGCCCTTGCCAGACCCTCCATCTTATGCTGGGCCAATGGTACCCCTAACTCCACACACATGACTGTAAACTCCTGCAAACCCTCCTGTGCTCCTACCTTTCCTTTGCCCACCAACAGAAAATCATCTAAATAATGCGCTGCCTTTTGCTTCCCCGCTTTTTGCTGCCAAATCCAATGCAGTACTGTACTGAACTTCTCCAAAGTCGCACATGCCACTGAACAACCCATGGGCATGGCTTTATCAAAGTAGTACTTATCTCCTACCCGCATCCCCAATAGTGGCCAATCCTCCCTCCTAATAGGCAACAATCGAAAAGCCGACTCAATGTTGACCTTAACCAACCATGGCTCCCTAAATTTCCTAATCACTTTTACTGCATCATCTAAGAAAGCATAATGCACCCTAACCTCCTCTTCTGCAATAAAATCATTTACTGAATTCCCTTCTGGATAAGACAAGTGATGTATCACTCTGAATTCCCCTTCTCGCTTCTTCGGCACCAACCCCAAAGGCGACACCTTGTAAGTACTAAAAGGCGGACTATCAAAAGGACCCAATAACTGCCGCGCCCTACTCTCTTTCTCCAATAAATTCTCCAAGATGTCCTCTTTACATTGAACAGATTGTAAATTCTTGTAACCCCCCCCCCACTCCTTCCCACTGTGGACTTAATAGGAAACCCCTTTTGAAAACCCTGTATTATCTCCTCTTTGATAGCCAAGCCCGGAAACCGATGAAGCTTATCCCGGAGAATCTCCACCTTAATAGGGAATGGCACCCCTCCCTCTATTGCCTCTAAAGAACCCGAGTCCAAATCACTGGGACCCACAAAAATGACCACTCCCCCAGGCTGGCTGAAAGCCTTGCCTACCAAAACCACCTTCACGACCCATCACATTGGAGTTCCAGGACAAATCCTGCCGACCACACCTAATGGCCGAATGACCCCCCTCCACATCTCGAACAAACATGGGCAAATTTTCACCCTACCTATGAACAGGAGCCCTATTAAATGACCAACACACACCTGCTGTTTCCAGTACACTCAACCTTTTGTTAGAGCCCATGTAACTATCCATTATCGTAGCCAACCATAGATCTGGGTGACGCACCTCCCAACGAAGTGACTGGTCCACAGCCTTCCGTTTGCGGAAACGCTGATCATACCAGAGCCACACATTACCCGGCCTTAACCGCTGTACCTCACAAATGGTAAGAAAATAGCCTAACAGCGACAGAGCCAAGGACCTGTCCTTCTCCAGCTGCACTTCCATAAAATAAATAAAGCAAACCACCCAATTATCCCATGTCCTAGGGTGAAGCTTACCTACCCTCTACCTTCCCAATGCTGCTAAGGCCACTAACAAGTCCTTACTGTTAGAGGACTCTGCTTCTACTAACCGTTGGACCCCTTCCACATCAATCAGCTCAAACAAATCCACATACTCTCGTTTCCAAATTTTCTCTTTAACCGGACCCAAAATATGAGGAGTCAGAATAACTGCTCCTATCCCCTGTCCCAAGGACTGGGTAGCCAACCAATCCCCAGGCTGCAGCCCAAAATCAGAGCCTACCTTTGAGCTCAAGCCCAAACTGTCCCTGGAACCCCCCACCCCCCCGTCGCATCTCTAACCGGGTACTTGGCACCCTGTGCTAGCTGCCTCTGCACCTCCTCTATCCCTTGCACACCGCCCCGAGATCCCCAACTGCCAAGTTGTCATCCCTCCCCATCCCACCATCCTCAACCCCTAGCTCCCCTGGACAATGCTATTGTAATAAAACCATTACCTGCACCTTTGTCCTGTGATGTGCTGGGAACTGGAGTCTCCACTGCCATCCCCTGCTGCGATGCCTGCTGCTTTTCCCCCCCTGGCTGGAGTTCTCACCACCGTGCGTCACCTCTTCCGACCTGGGGTCTGCTCAGGTTCCTGCACCACCTCTGATGCTGCCACCTCCTGGAACAACTCCTCCACCTGGGCCATGATTGCTTGCCACCTCTGCCTCAGCTCTGGTAATTTGGCCATCTGAAAAAGAGAAACAAAATATTAGCACTATTCTATAAGCCCGACTGCCCTAATCTCCCCCAAACCCCTGTTATTGCTTTGCCCTGCACCTTAACTTATCCCTGCCTGCCCACCATCACCTTTCACCCCTCCTGTCAGCCACCTTCTACCATTAGTACCCCATCCTACCCTAGCATATCCCCTATCAATATCCCTCCCTCTATGTATCTATGAGAAAAAAAAAAAAAAAAAAAAAATATATATATATATATATATATATATATATATATATATATAAAATTAAGTCCCTCTAACTATCTCCCTATCACTCAGCCATGCAATCCCCTCACCATTCACACAAACAAGGCTAAACACACTTACCTTCCCTTCCAGCACGATCCTCTATCTAAATAATGGTTGTTCCACTCAGTGCACATGCGCGAACCGGCACTAGGACCTACCGGCTGAAAGACCGGCAGTAGCAACCCACTACACCACCAGGGAGGATGGAAAAGCCAACTCACCACCACCACCACTGAAAACTGGGATGAGTGACACCCGACCAGCCATGATGCCATTCTGAAGGACCAGCTGACTGACCGACACCCATGAACCCACCAGGGAGCACAGACCGAAAAAACTGCCACTATACCACTGATGAAGAAGATGACGGACCCCCTGACTCAAGCTGCAAAAACCGGGGAAGCAACATGGACACACCGGCCCACAAACCCATCAGGGATAAGGTGAACAGGGCAACCATGACACCATTCTGAAGGGGAACCGGAGGACGAACGGACAGCCACAAACCCCCCAGGGAGCGCAAACCACTACTAACACCAATGAAAATGGAGCCGGGAACACGCTGGACCCATGAACTCACCAGGGAAAAGCTACTATGGACCGAGGGACACCTGGACAACCGCAATGTCATCCTGAAGGGGAACCGGAAAGCAGGAGGACCCACGAACTCCCCAGGGAGCATGAACCACAAACGCCGCCACTACCACCAACAAAATGGAGCAGGGAACACGCTGGACGCCCGGGGAGCTGATCCGCCACTATACTCCAATGAAAACCACCACCCACGACCACCGGGAGAACAGCTACCCCAGGAACAAACATCACCAGCCCACGAACCCACCAGGGAACACGAGGGGATGCTCTACTGCTACCCCTCAACCTAACCGGGACCGGATTACCGATGGACCCCCCTTTACCTACCACGACCACCCAGGGAACGTCTTACTGTTTTTTTTGGAACCGCATGGCACCGACGGAGCTAAGGACAGGCCCAGCCTCCCCCCATGGATGTCCCACAACCGCATGGCCCCACCAACAAGGCCCAACGAATCCCCAGGAGACCAACGGACGACAGGAGCAAGGAAAATTTCACCCACCCAGGTAAGACTATCACTAATCCTATCCACTTCTAAAGCTACATTATTCTATATATATATATATCTATCTATATATATATATATATATATATATATATATATATATATATATATATATTTTTTTTTTATTATCCACTCCCCGGGCCATTCACCCACACACACATGTGCACACACACAGGACCCAAAATATGAGGAGTCAGAATAACTGCTCCTATCCCCAGGCTGCAGCTCAAAATCAGAGCCTACCTCCGAGCTCAAGCCCAAACTGTCCCTGGAACCCCCCCCCGTCGCATCTCTAACCGGGTACTTGGCACCCTGTGCTAGCTGCCTCTGCACCTCCTCTATCCCTTGCATACCGCCCCCGAGATCCCCAACTGCCAAGTTGTCATCCCTCCCCATCCCACCATCCTCAACCCCTAGCTCCCCTGGACAATGCTATTGTAATAAAAACCATTACCTGCACCTTTGTCCTGCGATGTGCTGGGAACTGGAGTCTCCACTGCCATCCCCTGCTGCGATGCCTGCTGCTTTCCCCCCCCTGGCTGGGGTTCCCACTGCCGTGCGTCACCTCTTCCGACCTGGGGTCTGCTCAGGTTCCTGCACCACCTCCGATGCTGCCACCTCCTGGAACAACTCCTCCACCTGGGCCATGATTGCTTTCCACCTCTGCCTCAGCTCTGGTAATTTGGCCATCTGAAAAAGAGAAACAAAATATTAGCACTATTCTATAAGCCCGACTGCCCTAATCTCCCCCAAACCCCTGTTATTGCTTTGCCCTGAACCTTAACTTATCCCTGCCTGCCCACCATCACCTTTCAGCCCTCCTGTCAGCCACCTTCTACCATTAGTACCCCATCCTACCCTAGCATATCCCCTATCAATATCCCTCCCTCTATGTATCTATGAGAAAAAAAAAAAAAATATATATATATATATATATATATATATATAAAATTAAGTCCCTCTAACTATCTCCCTATCACTCAGCCACGCAATCCCCTCACCATTCACACAAACAAGGCTAAACACACTTACCTTCCCTTCTAGCATGATCCTCTATCTAAATAACAGTTGTTCCACTCAGTGCGCATGCGCGAACCAACACTAGGACCCTAATGGCTGAAAGACCGGCAGTAGCAACCCACTACACCACCAGGGAGGATGGAAAAGTCAACTCACCACCACCACCACTGAAAACTGGGATGAGGGACACCCGACCAGCCATGATGCCATCCTGAAGGACAAGCTGACTGACTGATACCCATGAACCCACCAGGGAGCACAGACCGAAAAAAATGCCACTATACCACTGATGAAGAAGATGATGGACCCCCTGACTCAAGCCGCGAACACCGGGGAAGCAACACGTACACACCGGCCCACAAACCCACCAGGGATAAGGTGAACAGGGCAACCGTGACACCATTCTGAAGGAGAACCGGAGGACGAACAGACAGCCACGAACCCCCCAGGGAGCGCAAACCACCACTAACACCAATGAAAATGGAGCCGGGAACACGCTGGACCCATGAACCCACCAGAGAAAAGCTACTATGGACCGAGGGACACCCGGACAACCACAATGTCATCCTGAAGGGGAACCGGAGAGCAGGAGGACCCATGAACTCCCCAGGGAGCATGAACCACAAATCCACCACCACCACCAACAAAATGGAGCAGGGAACACGCTGGACCACTGGGGAGCTGATCCGCCACTATACTCCAATGAAAACCACCACCCACGATCACCGGGAGAACATCTACCCCAGGAACGAACATCACCGGCCCACGAACCCACCAAGGAGCACGAGGGGATGCTCTACTGCTACCCCTCAACCTAACCGGGACCGGATTAACGATGGACACCCCTTTACCTACCATGACCACCCAGGGAACGTCTTACTGTTTTTTTTGGAACCGCATGGCACCGACAGAGCTAAGGACAGGCCCAGCCTCCCCCTACGGATGTCCCACAACCGCATGGCCCCACCAACAAGGCCCAATGAATCCCCAGGAGACCGATGGACAACAGGAGCAAGGAAAACTTCACCCACCCAGGTAAGCCTATCACTATTCCTATCCACTTCTAAAGCTACATTATTCCATATATATTTTTTTTTATTATCCACTCCCCGGGCCATTCACACACACACACACACACACACACACACACACACACACACACACACACACACACACACACACACACACACACACACACACACACACACACACACACACACACACACACACACACACACACACACACACACACACACACACACACACACACACACACACACACACACACACACAAATACTCTATCACCCTTTCCTATCAGTAAGCTCAAACTATCTTTCCAGACTCCAACCCCCCCTTTTACCTAATCCCTAGAAACACCAAAGGGGGAACTGACCCAGACCACCTAACCCCTTCTCTCCCCACCATCCAAGGCCTACCTTCATCCACGATACCTACAGGTCATCTGGACGTAAGCTAGTTATCACTCCACCAACTCACGCCAAATGTGCCTACTTCCTCTAATCCCAAACCCTTAGTACTGTCAGAAGTCCCACCTACTCCTACCTTACTTCCTTTTACATCTCCCTCTCTCCTTAACCCTTTCACCACCACAAACCCGCTATCCTAACCAACTGCAATCCTTACCTTCCTTTCTACCACTATACCCTCCCCACACCCCTTTACTCCCTTACTCGTGGGACCGGGACAACTTAGTTTGTCCCAAACTGCATTTGTGATGCTGCGAGAGTTTTGAAAATTCTAAGAACTTTCCGGGTTACTTCTTCCTGTCTAAAAATAAATAATCATAATATTTTTGGATCATATGCTAAGATGTCAAAGAATACAAGTTAGATAATAAACAAGAGACAGTTGCATTCTAAACAACTTTTTAGTTATTACATAGTTCTGAATGCTTGATATTGATAGTATAGTTGGCATGCAATAGCGACCAGGAAAGTTATACTATGCTATAAACAAAGTATAAAAATATAGTTTCCTACATATATAAACATTATTATAGGAATGTTATCAAATAATTAGACTAGCATTCACACTTCTACAAGTTAAACCTGGATCACACATAACTGTCATTATTTTAATGCAAGTGTATATGCTATGTTTTAGTGGTTTGGAAGGGTTTGTGGGATTGATGTGTGGAGTGGAGGTGGCTTGGATTGACTCGTGGATGTTTTTGTTTGAATTGTAGCTGATAAATTGTTCATTTGTAATCCCTTGTCATGAGGGCCAGCTTGAAGCAGCTTAATTAGAATCATTAGCACGTTTGTGATGCTGCAGGAGTTCTGAAATTCTAAGAATGGTCCAGATTACTTCTTCCTGTCTAAAAGTAAATAATCATTATATTTTGAATCAGATGCTAAGATGTCAATGAATACAAGTTAGATAATAAGCAAAAGGCAGTGAATTGCATTCTAAACCGCTGTCAGTTATTACATAGTTCTGAATGCTTGCAGTATACCAAAAAGAGACTTTATATACTAGCCTATAGAATGGCACTTCTGATAAAAAAAGGGACTGTGTTTCTCTGTTGTCTCTCTTTTTAATGATAACAAAACTAATATCTCAGAACAATTTATTATAGAAAGTTTGAATCTTAAAAGGGGAAGATTTTTCAGATGTTTGTTCAGATACTATTAGACGTAACATATAAGGAAGAATAAGACTAATTTTAACAGTAGTACTAGAGTAAAGAATATCAGATATATAAGGGTAAATATAAATGTTCTGTTATATGATACTCTACATTAGGATTATAGCTAAATATAAAACCTAGGAATATTATAATAGTACAAGACATAGTATACAATACAAACAGAAACAGAAAGAGTTCAGAATAAGTAAATATGTATATAGTTAAAAAATATAAATATTAGTGGGAGTGGTAAGCACTAAGTAGCCTATCTACCACAAGATCCAGGTACAGATTCTTAGTTTTAGCACTTGAATTTGCTTATTCGTGCTCAGCACTTGTTCAGAACTTGTTAGCACTAAATAAGCTACAAATTACTACAGCACTCAACATTCCTCTTTAACTAGAGGAAAACAGTTTTTGTACTTTCCTCACTTGCTTAGAGAAAAACAGCTCTTATACTCACTTTCCTCACTTGTCTGCAGGAAAGTAGCTTTTTATTCAGGCATGTCCAAGGGTCAGCTCCCAGTGTTCTCTCCTGTCTATCTGATGAATCTGGGCATCTTGAGGCAATGTAGCAATTGCCTCATGTACACAGACAACCCCCTCCTCCTACCACCCAACAGCATAACCTATGAGAGATGCACTTATCTAGCCAAACTGGAGGTAAAGCACTCTCCAACCAAGACTGAACTTGACAGTCAAGAGGAGAAGGTAAACACTTGCACTACACCACACTCATCACATAGTCCCACTAAACCTACACCACCAAAATCCACACATAGAAACAAAAAAAATTTGCAGAAGCTTTCATTAATAATCTGCTCAAGCAACAGAGACTTCCAAAGCAGAAACACAAGCAACTTCCACCCCCCAGCACAACCCAAATGACACATAGCCCACAGACTCAGCATGCCAATAAACCACAGCCCATAAGGCAAACCAATGTACCCAGCACACTAGTCATAGGTGACTTTATAGTTAGGCACACTGATGTCCCACTCACCAGGCTAAACAAAGAGAAGGTTACTGTCAGCTGCCTGTCAGGTGCCAGGATCTGCCACATAACCCTTGCACTCAGGGCACTCCACAACAAGTACAAATATGACTCTGTCATTGTCCATGTTGGTGTGAATGACCTGAGATGTACCTCCTTGGACTACATGAAAAGACACATGGAAGAGCTCTCCGGCCTTGTAGCTCAGGCAGGTATGACCCTAGCCCTGAGTAGCATCGCCCAGAATGATACCACAGTACAAGGACAAAATGATTAACTTCAACAATTGGCTAAGCTTCTGGTGTCATTCTAAGGGGATCCAGTATCTGTCTGCCTGGGACGACATGGTCGACAGACCACGATGCTTTGCCAGAGTTGGCCTGCACCTGTCTTCCCTGGGATTCCGGATACTGACTAAGGCTCTTGCCGCTCCTATAGTGCCTTTTTTAGGCAAGGTTCAAATGACAAATTCACCACTGTAACAGGAACAGGCAAGCAAAAACTGAGGGTAATGCTACTCAATGCTAGAAGTCTAAATCTCAAAATGCACTCACTTGAGGCACTCCTTAAAATGGAAAACATCGATATCTGTGCAGTGACAGAGACCTGGTTCAAGGTTCTAGAGAGTACCCCTGCATTACCAGGCTATAACTCATACCACACTTTTCGGCCATCTAACCTGGACCAAAACACCAAAGGTGGAGGTGTGTCCATATTCATTAAGGATATCCACACCTCCAGGGTAGTTGCCCAGCATAATGCATCTGAGGTTGCTAACTCTGGGCAAAACTTCAATCCAAATTGTAGTTTGCTACTGATCCCCCACCATGCCCCAGGATTCCCACTCCTCTTTTCTTGATATACTGAAAAATATTAGGGTTCAACCAAACACCCTAATAATGGGCGATTTCAACTACCCCACCATTAACTGGGAAAACTACTCATGTACCAACTCCTTCGGTCAATGCTTTCTGGACTTCACAAATTCCAATGCCCTGGATCAACTTATCCACACCCCCACCAGCGGCAATGATACCCTAGACCTAGTCATTACAAACATGAGTGACCAGTGTTCTACACCTGAAATCAACTCCCCATTTGTCAGATCCGACCATAAGCTAATCACCCTAGATATCTGCATCCCGCCCCCACCCACCATTAAGGAAACCATGGTGAAAAAATTTCTCCAAAGCCAACTTCATCCTTCTTAAGACAGAAGTGGCGAACTTCATGACACCCATGCAGATGGAAAATACAGTTACGACTGCTGAATCCTACACAAATGCACTCTATAAGCACTTACATGAGTGCATGGATCGCGCTATCCCAAACAGAACCAAGACGCTATCCTCCAAAAAAAGGAAACCAATCTGGTGGTCCCCTGCCATAAACAAACTCTACAACAGAAGGAAGAAACTGTTGCAAAAGAGAGTAAAATCCCATGAGTGGAAGAGCTGCCTGGTCAGCCTCAGTAAGAAGCTGAGATCTCTT
The DNA here is from genome assembly GCF_019279795.1 of Protopterus annectens. Taxonomy (NCBI): domain Eukaryota; kingdom Metazoa; phylum Chordata; order Ceratodontiformes; family Protopteridae; genus Protopterus; species Protopterus annectens. The sequence goes on from NC_056728.1 coordinate 549,005,930, forward strand.
ATAAGATCCTTCAAAGCTAGCTATGAAAACAAAATTGCCACTGATTCTAAGGGCAGCCAAAAAGCATTCTATAGCTATGTCAAGAATCTCAATGGCAACACCCAGATCTGCTCTGAGTTACAGCACAATGCCACAAAAATTACAGAACCAACTGATATTGCCAACATCCTGGCAGATAGGTTCAGTGCCAACTTTACACCCCCTCTCACCCCCTAAAGGGCCCATATCTATACAGGAAGAATGCAGAGTCCCTGTAATCACATCTATGCAGGTAAAAGCTGCACTCTCTAAAACCAAAAACACAACATCCATGAGACTGGACAACATCCCAAGCTGTGTTTTACATGAACTTCAGAACAAACTGGCTCCCCACCTAAGCACCATGTTCAATCATAGTCTCATGTCAGGCTTTGTGCCCGCTGAATGGCGCACAGCAACAGTTATCCCACTCCACAAAGGAGGAGCCACCACTGATCCTGGGAACTATCACCCTATTAGCTTGAAGAGACTGGTTTGCAAGGCCATGGAACATATCATTATAGAACTCATAAACAAAGACATTGGTAACCTCCAAACTCTGGACCCCACCCAGTTTGGGTTTGTGAAAGGCAGTTCATGTCTTCTGAACCTGATTGACTTCTTTGAGGCAGTCACCAAAGCCGTAAAAGAGGGTAAGGTGGTTCACACAGCCTATCTTGACCTCACCAAGGATTTTGATAACATCCCCATGCTGGAATTATAGCTAAACTCGCTAAGCTAGGTATAAATCCTTACTTCAGAAGATGGGTTGCCAAATGGCTCACTGACAGAACCCACACTGTAAAAGTTGCAGACTCCAAATCTGACTTCAAACCAGTGACAAGTGGAGTACCACAGGGTTCAGTCTTGGGGCCTCTCCTGTTTGGTATCTACTTTTCTGAAGTACAGGCTAACACAGAAGGCCTCTGGCTAATGAAGTGCAAACTAGGAGCAGTAGTCAAGTCCCCAAATGATGTGGACATCCTACAGAAGGGTCTCACTGAGACAGATGCCTGATGTAAGAGACATGGCCTCAAGCTCAATGCCAAAAAATGCATTGTCATCCTCTTTGGTAAAAACTCTGTGCCCATGAACTACCACATAAACAGCAGTCTACTTAATGCCGAATGTGTGATAAGAGACCTTTGGACCCAGGTGGGCAGTAGTCTCTCCTTTGATAATCACATCACCACAGTAGTCAGGAAATCCTTCTATGTGGCACACCTCATCACAAAAGGGTTCTCATCCAGGAAAAAAAGAGGTCATTGTTCCCCTCTACTCGGCACTCATTAGACCCATTATAGAGTACACCGCCCCTTTTGGAATGTACCTCACAAAGACATCTGCAGTAGCTGGAAAGGCCACAGAAGTAGTACCTCACAAAGAGGATTACTGGCCTCAAACAGATGCCCTACACTGATCATCTCAAAAAACTCAAGCTTTACTCTGTAGCATATCGCCTACTCCGAGGAGATCTCTGCCTAACATATAAAGCTATGTTAAACCCAGAGCTGTTGGACATGCTACACCTAAAGAAATCCCAATCCCTCCAAGCTACACACTCTAGGGACCTAAACCTTGTCACCACAATAAACAGGACATGCTGGAGGGATAGATTCCTGTCCCAGAGACTTCCTATACTCTGGAACAAGCTACCCATCTATGTCAAGCAAAGTTCCTCATTAGCACTCTTCAAGAAAAATCTTGATGAGTGGATGGGAAATGGGAAATACACCCTAGGAATCACTTCTGTTGCTCTTCTCGACAGGGGCACAGGAAATTAACTTTCTTGGGTGGCGTACGCCAGGGAACCTTGTTAGCTAGGCTTACTTAGGCCCTTGGGCCGATAGCCTAGTACCTACCTATGAACCTATATGCCTACAATGGTGGGAGGTTGGCATAGTGGTTAATGTGTTTACCTTGTAGGCCCAAGGTGCAGGGTTTGATTCTCACATGGAGTAATTGACTGGGCTTGGAATGGCCCACAATGACTGTTAGCCTGATACTAATTTATGAACTTATGATCCTATGTACAACTTTACACATGGTAAATAAAATATAAAAAAATATAAAATCATCTGACTTATAAATGAATAAATATGAAAATAACAACTGACTTCCTTCCTGTAGTAGACCAGGGAGATAATGTGAGGTACTGGGAAAGATGATTGTAGAGATAGTTAGTTTGCTAAACTTATGATAAAGATTCTGAACACCTATTTAACCTTTGTTATTCATAATAACTCACTGATGGGCTTTTTTGAGATGATGTATACTAAAAAATGAATACAACAAAAAGAAACTTCCTCCTGGAAAGTATACAGCCACGTACCACCAATAAGTGCACCAGCCTCTTCTTCTAAAAACAGAATTTATTCCAAACACGTTACCGGACAACTGCAAAAGCACTCGATTAAATAATTCAGTGTGATGTTAAGCGCTTTCACCCACTACAATGTGGGCTTCCTCAGAACACTGAAAACCTAAACACACCCTTCCCTTATTTAAAATTTGGTGCTATAATTTGCTCAATCTGACTTTTAAAGTCGTATACATAATATGCATATTTTGCAACGTTGTTCCTAAACTAAAAGTGATGTCAACATATGAACGGACTATTGAAATGTTTAAAAAAACATATGATCTATATGTATCATAAATCCTGCTAACCATTATATATGTAATATATGCAAACCAAAATATATATATGTATATCTACCTAATGAAAAGCCTAAGAAGGCAATTGATATAGTTATATATTAAGTGCATACATACATATTGCCTGACACTTTCGACAAAAATGTATAAACTAATAAAATTGCATCAGTGACAAACATATGTATAAAAATAAATAACCATAACTGACACTAATTAAAAACACTCTATCTAAACTCACTCTGTCTCCCTGATAAAGTCAGAAAATGTAATAACTGTACAAACAATATATAAATATTGCCATAATGGGACTCCAGGCTTCAAAATATAAAATTAATAATTTTCTAAAATAGTTTTACAAGAAATATGATCATTGAGTCCAGGTGGATTCGTAGCATCTAGGAATAATTGCCACCATGTCTCTCTAAAACCCAGTAACGTTTTAAGGTCACACCGCCTAGGATCTATATAGAGAGTTTATAGTATGGCAAATCTAAATTCATGTGTGTTACCCATCTTTTCGATGTGCCTGTACAATGCATTCTTAGTATCCTTCTTCCTGATACAATAAATGTGATCGTATATACGTTGTCTAAAACTTCTTTCGTTTTTTCCTATGTAAAACCCTGAACATGCTGTACATTTTGCCATGTATATAATCATTTTTGTCTTGATTCTAGTGTGCCCCATATTGTCTAACGTAATACTGGATACTTCAAGTATAAATCCACATTGGTTACACATCCCACATTTGATAGTGTGTTTCCCTTTGTTATTTTTTGTGGTGGATATTGTTTGGTTATTTCTGCCCAAATACCATTTTATATTGCGACCCATTTTGAGTACAATTCTGGGTCTAGTCCCTAATGCATCCTTCCAATTAGTATCTCTCAATAAAAAAAACAATATTTTACTAATATATTCTTGACCTGTTCAACCTTCGTATTGAATGTTAATATACATGATCTCTCATATTGACTAATACTGGTTTGATTTCCTATACTTGTATTGCTTATATCACTTATTCTAAATCTATGTACATCTCCAGAACCCAGTAGGGGTTTGTACTTGGTACCCCATTGAGTAATAATATTTGAACCAATTTGCTCCATCACCTTGATGGGGTATCCCTTCTCTTTAAAAAGTTGAGTGATAAATTTTACCTCCTCTACCATCTCCTTATAATGTGAGTTCATTCTTACAGCTCTTATGCATTGACCCTTGAATATGTTATGCTTTATCTTCTCCGGATGATAGCTTCCATATTCTAAATAATCATTGGAGAAGGTACTTTTCCTGTAAATACGTGATTTTACTTCTCCATCGTGTTTGTATATAATAGTATCTAGGTAAGGTAACCCTGTACAACTATACGCATGAGTACATTTCAAAAATCGGCTACTTTCATTAATGAAATCTAGGAATTTATGTAAATTATCACTACTGTCATCCCATATAATATATATGTCATCAAGAAATCTTGAATAATGTTTGATTTTCTTGAAATATTCTCTAGTAAACAGTATAGTATCCTCCCAATCTAGCATTACTAAATTTGCGTAAATGGGTGCGCAAGCGGCACCCATTGCAACTCCTCTTGTTTGACGAAAATGTTCACCCTCATAATAAATAAAGTTATTATCTAGTATTATGGACATACATTCCATTATCAAACAGATTTTATCCCATTCTAAGTTTGTATGTCTTCTGATGCTATTACAAAAGGCGTCCACGCCTTCCTGCTTGGGAATGCAAGAGAATAGGTCTATAATATCAACTGTAGCTATAATACTGTTCCAATTCAAAGAATTTACTGGGAAGTTGCTAAGGAACATCCAGGAATCCTTAACCATGTGACTTATATTGTCATATATAGGTTTAAGCCAGATATCAATAATTTTACCAATTGGGAAAGTTTTGGATTTACTACCCGATACTATTGGTCTGAAGGGTGGGTCCAACACACTTTTATGTACTTTGGGTATCCCTACCAGAGTTGCTAATCTGGGAAATTTGACTAAAGATTCACCTCTTTGCTGATAATATTTTAATAACAATATGAAATATAGAAAATTCATTATTAGAACATATAATTAGTTCTGTGAGTCAGTTTAAAGAAATCTCAAACTTAAGATTTAATAATAATAAAACAAGTACATTACTAATTAATAAAGAAATTTAAAATAAATTAAAATTATTCTAACTTCAACTGGAATAGCAATAAAATTAAATATCTTGGTATAACCATTATGCCTAATAGAAAAGAAATGATGCAAACAAATTTTCAACAGGTTGTTGATAAATTTTTAAGTTTAAGACAATATATGCAAACTGGCAGAATAGGTTCCAACAAGCACCAAGACCAAAACACGATATATGAGAATAAATTTTAATGTAAAAAATAAAAATAAAAAATGTAAGTGCCTTCGTTTAGACAGTGTAAACTTCATCAGGTCTTCATCAGCTTTACTAAGGGACTCTCTCATGGATCCATTCTAGGATCTCTCTTCTTTTCTTTATTTGTAAATGATCTTCCACTGACTCCCTGAATTAAATACTATCCTCCAACATCCCAAAGACATGCAGTAGGTGGATTGGACACTCTAAATTGGCCCTAGGTCTGAGTGTGCACGTGTATGTGCCTTCTGTGGAAGGTTGGGTGCCGGGCTGTCTATTCGACACTGTAAAACTCCACTGCCAATCATGAGCGGACAGATGATCCGCTGTGGCGACCCCTAACCGGGAAAAGCCGAAAGAAGAAGAAGAAGACTCTGCATTGATCAGAAAAGCAAGCAAGCACCCTCAGGAACTAAACACAGTCATAAAGATTTCACTCATTATGCAACTGACTGTAAGTAGATAAGTTTGCTGTTAACTCACAGAATGTTCCTTAGAACCACACAAAGACTTCTCAATATCTAGCCACTTGTTATACTTACTCTATAAAACAACCACATCATTTTTATCTATCAGAAAAAAGATAGCTTGGATTTGTTACTGACTACACCTTATTATTTCATACTTATAGTGAAACTGAAGCTCAAGAAGTTCTTGCCCAGCTACAAACTACTTACAAAATCTCTAACCGTGTAACAATGGAGGCCAGGTATGTAATTCCCTTAAATGAGCTGATCCCTAAACATAAATACATCCCTCTAATCATTGTATTCAACTCTCCTCATAATTCATTTCTACAGACTAGAGAAAATAACATTCTTAGATTCATTCATTCATGCATTCATTCATTCACTTAGTTCATAACCAAGGGCACCATTGTACAACATTAATAAAGCCAGCTGAATCCCAGTCACTGCAAATGTCACTTTCCTTCTAAATTTATTAATTTCTAAATAGTTACATAAACATTATTGACCCTTATTAAAATATTGCTTTGATATGTGTTCATGTAACTACTCTTTATGCAGCCAAGACAGTACCCTCCAAAAAATGCCACTTTTACAGTGGCCATATGTGAGTCAGCATTGCTTTTGCCATCTGGAATGTCATAATGTCAAAATAAACAATCCTGGGAATTAATTAAAGGCCCTAGTAAGCTGTATGGCTTATGCTAGAAATGCTCTTCCAGTGCAACATCCCCATTTGCAATTCAGGAACATGTTGGGTGCAATGAAGTCAGACCTCATTATTGGCTAATTTGCATGTTTCCTGAATTGCTGGTAGTTCTGTGATGTGCAGATCATGGCTGATGTGCATGCCTCAGCGGTACCCTGCTTTTCATGTAGGCAATGGAATTCCTCCCTGCAGTCAGTCTTTCGTACTTCTGTATGCAATCACATATGCACACACACACACACACACACACACACACACACACACACACACACACACACACACACACACACACACACACACACACACACACACACACTACATTACCTGTACCTCTCCTTATCCTCCCATGGTCACTCCATTCTTATAATAGTTTAGTGCCATTATGGCATGTAAGACTTACACCCTAGTAGTATAGTGAGTGCCTCCACCATCCATCCCCCTTATGATATTTGTGCCACTGCAACACTTTGAAAAGTTAGTCCTGGTGGTTTAATGGTTCCTCTGATCTCCCTTTTTACCATTGATGCCATTATGACACTTAAGAGTTTAAGGTCTGGTGTCAGGTAGTTTACCTCCAGAGCCCCATCATGCTGTATATGTCTTGGGACACTTTAAGGATTATTCCTCGGTGTTCAGTGTATTCCCCATCTCCCTATCCCAATAGTAACATTGGAACTATTATGACACTTTAGAGACTCATCCCTGATGTCCAATAGTTTCCCCCAACACCAGTCCCAGTAGTAACATTGGTGCCATCATGACAATGTATTCCTTGGTGGTCTACTGGTTTCCTCACCCCTGATCCCCATACTGTAGTTGATGCCATTATGACATGTAAGTGTGTCTGGTGTTTCCCTCCTATCCCCATCATGCTGTTCTGTGCCTTAGATTACTATTCCCTGGCATCTATAGTATCCCCCCCATCTCCATAGTAATGCTGCTGCAGATACAGCACTGTAGAATATGTATTCCCCTACATGCCTGGTCCCTGTAGTAACAGTAGTACTGGTTCTGCAGTATTAAACTTTCTCCCTGGTGTCTGGTGGCTGACCCTCCCATCCCCCAATCCATATTTTGATGCTAGGGCTGTCATGGCATTTTACATTAAGGCCTGGTATCAAGTGGTTTCCCCCACCCTGTTTGTATTCACAGTTGAACATGGCTTTCAGGCCATGTTCGCTACCACAGTGTATTAGGTATGGCTGTGTTGATCTACATGGCTGAACACTTTCTCAAATCACTAAGCCATGTAGATGCCTTCCTGGAGGCGGTTCCAGGGTGAGAGCACATGACTAATTAAAATACACCTCTCCCCCAGAATGCCTCATTAGCATTCAGCATGGCCCTGGGGCTAACCCTTCGAGGTGTTGGATGTTTGTGGACTATGTAGAACCATGTAAGGGTGCTTACTGAATACAAGAAATGTACTATGGCTATGTACATGTTGCAGTACATTTTTGAATCTGTCAATTCTAGTCAGTAAAAACTCAAAACTTTGCTTAAAAAGAATACAAATGCATCTGCTTTATAGACAATAGCTAAAATAGTAGCTATAATATAAAATTACAGCTGAAATATAATATATGCATTTTTCTTGTTGAGGTATTTAAAACTACGTATAGAATTCTCAGTTTATCTTCACATTTTAAAACACTTTTGTATCTCTTAAAAAGAGGGCATAATTGTTTCTCCAAATATATTTCTGTCTATATGAAACCCTTTTCTCTTTCTATAAATAATTCCTCCCCTTCCATGAATTACTTGTAAATTCAGCCTTTACTTTTTCTTTAAAATTACATTTTGCCTATGCATTATAATAACTCTACTATAAAATTCCTTATCGTCTTTGTTTATCGTCCTTACTGTTTACTGTCTTTTTCTGTACAACTGTAGTCTTTAATTCTTACAGATGTACGTATTTTTGCCTGATAACTATACTGAAGTGTAAATATCTGCTTAATATCTGTTTTACTTGTTTATCTCATAACTAATTTGGTTATTTACAAGTTCATCTGTTTCGTACTTGTGAATGTTGCTTATAACTGTCTATTACTTCAAAACTACTACAGTAAAATGTTTTTGAATGTTGGCTTGATAATGGGATTGTGCCTCTGAATGTTGTATCAATATTTGTTAATCATTTGTTAGTGACTTAAAACTCTATTTGGACCAGTTCACCTACTTGGTTAACAACCACACATAAATTTATAAATAAATAAATAAATGGGAAGGGTGGAGGGGGTGGGAGCACCACAAGCAGCAGATTGCAGGGACTAAGTATCTTCTGGATCTCAAAAAGCACTTCTTGAATGAGATGTTTATGGACCTGTTAAAACAGAATGATGAAATAGATGGTAGAGATGGAATCCACGAGTCATTCATAAGACATCTGATAGTTGGTGAAACTGTGAAAAGGAAAGAAAAGGAAGTACAATGCTAAATGCAATTAAAGGGCAGACAACTAGGCTTATTATAGGATCATAGATGTATACTAGGCTAATGACCACCAGGGCCTTTATAAGCCTAGTTGTGCAATACAAATCTTCGTCGTCATCATCATTATTATCAACTCCCCTTTTCCCATTTTTCTACGTGGGGTTGGGGTATCATGTCAACTGTCACCATCTCTCTCTATTCAGTGTTACTCTCTTGCCTTCTTCGACACTCATGCCTGTCTGTCACAGATCTTTTCTCGCATGATTCATCCAACTCTTTGCTGAATACCCTCATTTCCTCTTACTTTCTTCCTGTCAGTCCCAAATCTTCTTCACCAGAGTGTCTTCTGTTTTTCTGCACATATGCCCAAACCACCATAATATTATCTCTTTGTCCTTTTCTACAACGGGAGCTATTTTGGCTTCTGGTCTTATGTCCTCATTCCTTGTTCTGTCCACAGTGTGCATCCTACCACCAGTCTTAGGCACTTCATCTACATTACCTCTAGCTTTCTCATCTGCTCTACCCTTACTGCACATGTTTCTGTACCGTACAGTAGTACTGATCGCACCACTGTTTTGTACACCTTACTTTTCATCTTCTTTGTCATTCTTCTGTCATACACTAAATCTGACACTCTGCTAGTTGGCTGCAACCCCTCTGATTCTGGCTTTGACGTCCTCATTCAGATTTCCCTTCTCCTCAACCACCCCTCCCAGATACTTGAAACTGCCAACCTGTTCCACTGTTTTCTCTTGTATCTCAGTTCTCAACTTCTTCTGATTTCTCCCATTTGCTGCCATTACAATTGTCATATCTGTACTCAGTTTCATCCTATGTGCCTTCAGTTTTGAATTTCATTCTCATATCCTTCGCTGAAGTTCTTGATCAGAGTCATTCCTCTCAACCTCTTAGAGCAAGAAATCTGAACAAAGCCATTAACAAAAGAGGAACAAAGGCCCAAAAATATGGACAATTTGAAATATTGCTCCTACAAACTTAGAAAGGTGATAGAATAACAGGTTTTGCATTAGCATGAATTTTCTGAAGCGTATGAAGTCTGAAACTCAAATTTGTGTCATTTTCTAACTTCAGTCATTGATGATTTGCTCATAATTTGCTAGAAAACCACAATTTTATGAAAACAGACCAAAAATATAATGCAAAAATCTGGACATTCTGTGAAAATCTTTACAGTTGAGAGGTATGCTCAGTCTGCCTGTATTTCTACATCATCTACATACAGCAAGTTTGTTAATCATTCCCCTCTGACCTGTTTGCTAATGTAGTGTATCACGACTATAAACAGCAGTGGGCTTAGAACTGAACCATGGTGCACACCCACTCCATCTGGGCATCCCTTCTGTGAGACCAAACACTGTTTGTACTTGAGTCATTGGGTCCTTGTTCATAGCTTGCACTAATTCTACCAATGTTTCTGGGACTTTGAACCACCGCAGTACTGCCCAAATCAGCTTTCTTGGGATGTTGCTTTCTCCAAGTTTAGGAATGCTCAGTTGGACTCTTTCCTCATCTGTAGTTCTTCTCAACTAACTGTCTTACTGCAAAGATTGGGTTAGTTGTGCTGCATCCTGATCTGAATCCAAACTGCTCATCTCCCATCTTAATTTCTACTATTCTACATATCTGTGTATCAATCACCCTCTCCAGAACTTTCATGTAATGTGACAAGAGTTTGATACCATTGTACTGTAGCAGCTGTGAATGTCCCTTTTGTTCTTGAACACTGGCACTAGTATGCTTATTTTTCAGTCATCTGGGATATGTCTTTCTCTCCACACTGCTATGAGTGCCTTCAGGAGCCATTCATCTCCTATCTCACCCAGCATGTTTATCATGTCTGCTGTGACCTCATCTGAGGCTGTTGCTTTCCCTGACCAGTTTCCTTACTGCTGTTGTCACTTCTTCTGTGGTGGACTCCTCTTCTCTCACTGTAGTTTGTATCAAGGGCAGTACAGCTTCTGTGGGATTCTCTTCATTCAGAAGCTGCTGGAAGTACTCCTTCAATTTGCCTTTAATGTCCTGTGGACTTGTGAGCAGGTTTTTGCTGACATCACTTATGAAGGGTGTCTGACTATCATCTTTATCTTTCTGTCTTTACCTTGCAACATGATATAGTTTATTTGTGCCATCTACTGAGTCACTTTCCAGAAGTTGATAGAGTGCCTCTGATGCCTTGTTCTTTGGTATTTCAACTCCTTTAATAGCCTCTTTATAAACAAACCAAAATTCCTTCCTAGTCTGGCCCATCTCCCACTTTTTCCTGCAATCCTTCTTTCTTTCTTTTGATGACTTCCTGGACTTGTACATTCCACTGCCAGTTTTCCTTATGTACATCATTTCCATATATAGCACAGCCACATCTGTTCTGTATTCCTCACACATGCTATTCTGAGGAGCTGCCATTCTTCTTTAACTCCACCTACTTCCTCTTCTTCTATACTATAGGTGCTAGAGTTCTGAGTAATTCCTTGAACTGTTGTGATTTCTCATCAGTCAAATCCCAGGTCTTCAGCCTGGTCTCTGTTGACCTTTAGAGCCTTCTCTGACCACTGTTTACAGCTGATTGTAGCAACCAGTGGTTTATGCAGTGGGCTGACTGTTTCACTGGGGATGACTTTGCAATCACTCATTCTATCCTGGTGCCCTTTCCTACTCAGAAGTCTACCTGAGTTGTGTGTCAGCCACTCTTGTATGTGATCTTGTGGCTGTCTGTCCATCTTTCTGAACCACGTGCTGGCTACTATGAAGCCATTTGCCAGATGGAAGTCTAGAATGGTCTCTCCTTCTTTATTCCTGTTGCTCCACCCATGTGGACCTAGGGAGTCCTGATATCCTATTCTATCTGTCTGTGCATTCAAGTCACCCATTATCAACACCAATTCATGTTATCTAGTAGGTCCTGCAACTCCTGTCCGAATGCACTCTTTTCCTCACTATCACAACCCTGCTGTGGGGCATAGCCTGAGATTATGAGTACTGCCCTGTCATTAGGCTGGAGTCTGACTGCCATGAATTTATCACTAATTCTGAGAACATCACTCACTGCCTTATGAAGCCTCTTTCTCATGACAATTCCCACACAATTTCTAGCCTGTCCTCCTCCTGAGTAGTATACTCTGGAACCTAAGCCAAATAGCCCTTCCATTTTGTCTCCTGGATACTTGAGATGTCCAGTCTCCTTCTAATCATCATGTCATCTACTTCAAGCTCCATCCTGTCAGTGAACCCACAATGAGTTTGGCAATTCTCTGTTCATGTTTGGCAGATTGATTGGTTTTACATTCAGCTTTCCCTCTACAGAGCTATCCCAGGTAACCCAAGCTGGGCAACTGAATACTGTCCTGCCAGTACTTTATTGACCCAGGGCTGCTGGGCTTTATGGCAGGCAAACACTGGCTAATAGGTGCTCATGCACACACACCACCACTGGTATGGGTCCCTGGTGTAGATCAGAGTAGGACTGGTCCTGAACTCACTTATCACCGGCAGATACCCATGCCCATTTGGCAACATTAGTCAACACAACTGAATCATCTAGAGCCATATTATACACTGTCATGTGGTTTGCCCTGTTACAGCAACCAAGTGTGATCCAGGAATTTGATTTTTATAGGAGGTAATTTACTAACTGCCTCAGTCTATCAGAGACATAGGCATCAAACCAGGGGTGAATTTTGGATTACCCATCCACTGGATAGGTTATTTTGATCACAAAAAGGGAAACTGGATAGGCTTAAAATGGCCTGGAAGGGCAGCTAGTCTAGTACTTACCAATAAACCTATGAACAAATTGGTCCAAGTTGCACTTAAATAGGGATAGGGAGGTATTCTGCTTTAAATGGAATGAAGCCTATTCTAGAGAATGGGAATTCTCTGAGAAACATATCAGTCTGCCCTATGTATCTTATTTATGTAGCATGCAAAATTTAGGTATTTTAATCTATTAGTTCTGATGCTGTTTATGGAAGTGCAAAAAGTTAATTAAAACAGGGTGCAGGGATGCCTTGTTTGACAGGCAATGATCACCTCTTAGTAGTCTGTATAATATCGAGTAGAGATTCAGGGCTTTGAGGCAATCAGCATAGGATATTGTGTTTACTCACAGTATTCTTTTTGCAAGGAACCTTTGTGGACGGCACTCCATTTGCTGCATGTGCCTGGTCAGGTGCATAAAAGGGGTCAATGTACTCTATGATGGGTGTTATAAGGGGTAAGTACAGTGGTATGATGACCTCTCTGGACCAAGATGCCATGCTCTTGCTTATAAGTTGAGCAATATAGAAGTATGTTCTTACTATCTTGGACACATGTTGGCTGATGGCTAGGTTACTACCTAGATGAGTTCTAAGATTCCTAACTAATAAATCAACTTTTAGGGGTGTTTTATTGATGACATAGTTACCTTGGGGTGACCAACTAACCAAATGGTACTATAATGCATTTCTTTGAATTGAGTTTTAAGCCATGGCTTTGGCACTAAGAGTGTTTGCCTAAGTTAGACCTTCCTGAAGGATGTTCTCATCTTGGGGAGATTCAATGACTGCTCCCAGTTTGCAATCATCCGTGAACTTATTAGCCAGAGGCCTTTGACATTTCCTTGACATCTGAGAAGTAGATGCCAAAGAGGAAGGGCCTAGCACAGAGCCCTGGGGGACTCCAGTGGTGACCGGCCTCTCTGTTGAGATGGCCTCACTGATTCTAACCTCCTGGGTCCTATCAGTGAGTTAATTAGCTATCCAGCATGTTATAAAAAGGTTTATACCCATTCCTCTCAACTGTACAGATTTTTGCAGAATGTCCAGATTTTTGACTAATATTTTTGGTCTGTTCCTCATAAATTTGTGATTTTCTGGCAAATCACTGTGATGATCTAAGAATTGAAGTCAGTAAATCATGATATACATTTGTGTTTCAGACTTCATATCCTTCAGAAAAATGCATGCCAAGACCAATTCTGTTATTCTAGAAACTTTCTAATTTTATAACAGCAATATTTAAATTCTGTCCCTATTTTTGGGCCTTTGTCCCCACATTCTGTGAGGCTTTGTCCAGATTTTTTTGTGCTAAGAGGTTGAGAGCTATGTAATACCTAGTTCTGTAAGTTTGTTGACAATGCTCGAGTAGGGTAATATATCAAATGTTTTAGCCGGATCTAGGTAGGTGATATGCACAGTTTACCCCCATCTTAGAGACCTTTTCAAAGAAGTCCACCAGATTCAGTAAGCATGGGCTTCCTTGTACAAAGTCAAACTGGGATGGATCCAGTGTCTGGAGGTCTACTATGTCCTTCTTGATAATTTCCAAAATAATTCTTTTCATAGCTTTGCAAATAAGACTAGTCAGACTAATGGTTATTTAGTTTCCAGGATCTGTTGAAGGTCTTATAAAGGAGGATGACTGTCACAGTCCTCTATTCATATGGCACAAATCCTATTTTAAGACTATAGTTAAATAATAACCCCATACTCCAGAGGTCCTGATAAGTCATATTTTAGACTGTTCAGGAGGCATCCTGGGATGTTATCAGGGCCCACTGAAGCTTTGATTTTGGCTTTAGTGAGCACAGCCAGTACATTCTCCCTAGTTAGGAGGGGGTACTGAAAAGTTCTAAGCCCAACTAACTTTCTAAATTCTGAGCATTATTTTGCCTCTGTAGCTGAAAAAAGGGTTATTTCATCTTGTAAAGTGCCAATTTGCAGATTCATCATGCTATGTTCTGACATTGTTTCACATCGATTGAACCATGTCAACAAAAAGTGTGTAGTTTTCAAGTGTGAAACTCAGAGCCATGATGAAGTTCCTATTCCTGCAGAAGAAAACTCCAAAGGAAATCCATATGTGTATGATGCAAA